>NC_084741.1:42043653-42183653 GCF_033978785.1 Entelurus aequoreus | reverse complement strand
ATTTTATATTGTTTTATATATTGGTTTTATATGTAATTGTTTTTTCTTTTTATTCAGTCATTGGTGGAGCTAAGGATAATATTTGAATATTGTTTCTAATATTGTTGTTCAGCACTTTGGAAACATTTTGTTGTTTAAATGTGCTATATAAATAAAGTGGATTGGTTTGTCACACCTGCCAGCTTGTCCCATTTCAGTCCTAACATGTCCAAACACGCATTTACCTATGTGAACAAGTCATTACCTGTGGTTGTCTCTTTAATTGACTGCATGGCTGCCAGCTACTCCGTGATTTGAAAGTCTGCAGTTATCCCACGTAAGAAGAAGAGCAGTTGGGCGGTGTCACATACATCACAGCTCTCATCCAAAGTTAGCGAAAAACAGTCCATGTCTCCGGGCATATCAGCGCAACAGAGTCCAATAAGCACTCCTTAATAAACTCTCCGTCAGAAAACGCCTTACTTTTTCTGGGGCTTTTGTGAGAAATGACGATACTTGTCCTGATGGCTGCATCTCTGGGGGTGTGAAATTTGGCTAAAAGTCCTTGTTGGGTTTGCAGTTTTACATCAGCCTCCCTTGCGCGAGCTTCATCAGACACATTCCGGTATTTTCCCTCGTGTTTCTTCGTGTAGTGGCGATTAAAATGATATTCTTTAAACACAGCAACCTGTGTACCACACATTAAGCACACGGCTTTACCATTAATTTATGTAAAGAAATACTTGGCATTCCCTGTCTTGTTGAAAACACGCCATTCGTCATCAACTTTTCTTTTTTTAGCGTCTCATCACTTGTCTCTATGCACCTTCACTCACAGGTTCCCCCCGGACATACGGCATAAATAACACATTTCAAAATAAAAGCAGCACAGTTGTATTGCGCGCACGACATAGATGTTTTTTAAACTTTATTTTGTAATTTGTGATTGCGCCGTTCAATTCACTCACAATCGCAGACGCGCATACGTCCACACGGAAGTAATACAAATAACGCTTTTCAAAACAAAAGCAGCACCGTTGTATTGCACACTCGACATAGATACTTTTTGAAATTTATTTTGTAATTTATGATTGGCCTCACGCGGGCCGGACAGGGATGCGCAAAGGGCCGGATGCGGCCCGCGGGCCGTACAATGCCCAGGTCTGGGCTAGAGTATACAAATGAGTTTTAATATGGGACTTAATGCTTCTACTGAGGTAGCATCTCTAACTGTTACTGGGAGGGTATTCCATAGTACTGGAGCCCGAATAGAAAACGCTCTATAGCCCGCAGACTTTTTTTGGGCTCTGGGAATCACTAATAAGCCGGAGTTCTTTGAACGCAGATTTCTTGCCAAGACATATGGTACAATACAATCGGCAATATAGGATGGAGCGAGACCGTGTAGTATTTTATACGTAAGTAGTAAAACCTTAAAGTCACATCTTAAGTGCACAGGAAGCCAGTGCAGGTGAGCCAGTATAGGCGTAATATGATCAAACTTTCTTGTTCTTGTCAAAAGTCTAGCAGCCGCATTTTGTACCAACTGTAATCTTTTAATGCTAGACATAGGGAGACCCGAAAATAATACGTTACAGTAATCGAGACGAGACGTAACGAACGCATGGATAATGATAATAACTGACACATAAGAATGATGCCTCCTTTGACAAAGGTGTAAAGCTGCAATGTTTACTAGGACTTCCTTCAATAAGTTTTAGGGCACATTGCAACAAACCTGTTTGTAAAACGGGCTGCAAAAAGTAGGAATGTCAGGACTACTTAAAAACATAAGAATGACTTGTTTGTATAAGCAAACACATACGAATGATGCCTCCTTTGACAAAGGTGTAAAGCTGCAATGTTTACCAGGACTGCCTTTAAGAAGTTTTAGGGCACATTGCAACAATGTTTCTCATTGTCATCCCACTGGGTTGAGTTTTTCCTTGCCCTGATGTGGGATCTGAACCGAGGATGCAGCCCTTTGAGACACTTGTGATTTAGGGCTATATAAATAAACATTGATTGATTGACTACTTCAAAACATGAGAATGACTTGTTTGTATAAGCAAACACATAACCTCAATCAAGTCCCCAAGACAGAAACAGGTTTTCTATCACAGCAAAGCATACCACACCATTAACTTTATTAGCCACTTTTATTCACTCACAAATCAAGTGCTGTGTAAGTTTAGTAACACTTCTTCCTTGGTTAATGTAAAAATGTGTCATCATATAAAGATGAAAATCTGCATTTATGAAACAATTTGACGTTTAGTAGTGCAGCAGTGAACCTTCCTCATAATGACTAAAGAGTTTGGATTTAGTCGTGTTCTGATTGGCTGGCGAATGACAGGCTCCAGTGTCACGCGTTCTGATTGGCTGATCGCCACAGATTGACACTGGGTGCTGACCAATGGCAGGCTGCCACACTGTGGTAAGGCGTAGTTCTCGCATCTCTTCCGCCTTCTCTGTGCTTTTTGCTGTCGATCCTCAGCGGCTTGCGCTTCATCTCCGCCGAGGAACAGTCGCCCTGTGTCCGACACGCACTTGTTTTTTTCCCCTTCAGGTTCACCCGAGGACGTTGTAAGCGGAGCCGAGTGCGATGCTGAGGCTGCTCTTCCTGGTTGCGCTCGCCGGGTTCGCCCGAGCGAGCGACGTGCTCGACTATACGGACGACGACTTCGAAACCAAAATTGGAAGCCACGACCTCGCCCTCGTCGAGTTTTTTGCGCCGTGGTGAGTCGTTAACTCTTAAGTTTAATTCCCACACATCTTACTTCTACTCTTATCGCACATTAGTTTTGCTCGCAAATTCCAGTTATACGCGGCTAATGGGAAAATGTTAGCATGCTACTAGCTAGCACGACGATAAAATGCACAATGTCTCGTATATATTAATATTCAATTTAGCTCAGGATAGAAATGAAAGCTGTTTTGTTTTTACATGTAAGCATTTGATGTCATTCCGCGTCATTTTCACTTTATAATGCGCTGTTTAGCACGTATTTCATTGAAACAACCAGCGATGAAGGAAGTTGGGAGGCGGGACCTTTACCTGTTGTCACGTTCTGATTGGACGGGGGAACTTGGTCGCGTTCTGATTGGACGGGGGAACTTAGTTGTCCGCCGCTGATTGGCTGACGTGAACTGTTGGGTGCTTTTCGCATGTACCGAAACTTAAATGCGTTGCAAGTGAAACAAAAAGCATCTTTAAGGAAACGCCACGCATCAGTAAAAAATACAGGCCTTGTTAAATGCGCAGTATGTTTTTGTCGGTGATGGTTTTTTTGATTGATTGATTGAAACTTTTATTAGTAGGTTGCACAGTGAAGTACATATTCCGTACAATTGACCACTAAATGGTAACACCCGAATAAGTTTTTCAACTTGTTTAAGTCGGGGTCCACTTAAATTGATTCATGATACAGATATATAATATCAAATACTATCAAATATATACTAACATCATAATACAGTCATCACACAAGATAATCATCAGAGTATAAACATTGAATTATTTACAATCCGTGGTGTGGGATATGGAAGGGGGGGGGGGGGTAGGTTTGGTTGGTATCAACACTTCAGACATCAACAATCAACATCAAAACCGCAATAAAAGTTCACCTCCAGGCAGCTACAACCCTAAACTAACACCCTCCCCGGATTGCTAATAATCAAATGTAAACAATCAAATGCAGATACTTTTTCTTTTTCTTATGCCTTCTGATCTCTCTCTCTCTCTCTCTCTTATGTCCACTACTTGATGTCCATATCCCCTCCACACACCTGATTGTAAATAATGTAAATAATTCAATGTGATTATCTTGTGTGATGACTGTATTATGATGATAGTATATATGATAGTATATATCTGTATCATGAATCAATTTAAGTGGACCCCGACTTAAACAAGTTGAAAAACTTATTCGGGTGTTACCATTTAGTGGTCAATTGTACGGAATATGTACTTCACTGTGCAACCTACTAATAAAAGTCTCAATCAATCAAAAAGCATCAACAATTGCATCATCAGAGAAATGGATATTGAAACAGTGTAGGACTGACTTGGTAGGATATATATAGCAAGTAGTGGTGCGGCTTATTAGTTAGCTAATACATAATTATCAACTCAGTGGCCTAGTGGTTAGAGTGTCCGCCCTGAGATGTCTAGGTTGTGCGTTCAAACCCCGGCCGAGTCATACCAAAGACTATAAAAATGGGACCCGTTGCCTCCCTGCTTGGCACTCAGCATCAAGAGTTGGAATTGGGGGTTAAATCACCAAAAATGATTCCCGGGCGCGGCCACAGCTGCTGCTCACTGCTCCCCTCACCTCCCAGGGGGTGATCAAGGGTGATGGGTCAAATGCAGAGAATAATTTCGCCACACCTAGTGTGTGTGTGACAATCATTGGTACTTTTACTTTTTAACTTAAATATTTTGACTTTACTTTGCGGCAGAAAAACCCATCCACTGTCTATGCCAGGCCTGGGCAATTATTTGACTCGGGGGGGCCACATTTAGAGAAAAAAATGTGTCTGGGGGCCGGTATATCTATTTTTAGGAACACTAATACAAAACCTGACAATAATGTTTGATTGAATGCTAAAAACTTAATGACAGACCGCCTTAAAAAACATAATGGAATTTTAAATTTTTCTATGAACGATAAAACACTGAATATTGACAAAATATGAATGTCACACCCCCTTTCGATCGACATATTTTACAATCAAGTGAAACGCAACAAAAATGCAACAAACAGTAAAATATGAACGCGGAGGGTACAAAATAAACCAACCTACAATCTGATATATCTGATACATCACTAAGCTTTAGAACTTTGTTGTGAAAATGTCCTGGAAACGCTTCCCGCCCACACTCACAGCAGCTCGTCTGAGCTGCTGTGACGTCGATTACCATAGTAACTAATTAGATTACCATAGTAACTAGTATATCATCCAAAAGCGCAGATTCCAACTATTGAAATACTTAGTATAGTGCAGAACATCACTGCACATCATAATGGCAGCTACACTTTCCATCTTAAACATCTAAAAAAAATTATTTGGGAATGTCCGGCGGGCCAGATTGAAAAGCTTAACGGGCGGCATGTGGCCCCCGGGCCTTAATTTGCCCAGGTCTGGTCTATGCAATGTCGTTAGCTAATCAAAAGAGTAAATAATACATTTAACGCCCATGACTGCAGAGAAAGTAATGTGTATTCACTCCTGTACAGCTATCTAAATATTCCCAGCCAAGCAAATACTTCCTTTAGTCTATTTGTCTTTCTAAAGTCTTTGGTCCCTTTTAGGTGTGGCCATTGTAAACGTCTTGCTCCAGAGTACGAGGTAGCGGCCACGCGCCTGAAAGGCCTCGTCGCTCTGGTCAAGGTACTTAACGGGACACGTATATCTTTGACGTGTTCTTTTTTTCAGATCGTAAACGTTGTTTACATTCCTTCCAGGTCGACTGCACAGCCAACAGCCAAATCTGCGGCAAATATGGAGTCAACGGCTACCCCACCCTGAAGATCTTCAGGGAAGGAGACGTCTCCGGCCCCTATGAGGGTCCCAGAATTGCAGGTACTTGGTTTTAGCTTAGAAATCCAGACCACGGGTGTATGGGTGTCAACAGTAGTTTACTGGTCTCTTGTAGACGGGATTGTCAGTTTCCTGAAAAAGCAGGCTGGCCCCGCCTCTGTGGAGCTCAAGACCGAGGCGGAGTTTGAGAAGTTTATCGCAGACAAAGACGCAAGTGTTGTTGGTAAGTTGACTTTATTCATTATTCTTGATTGGTATGAACGGTGTTTGATGTTCAGGCAGATATTTTTGAACTTATTCCATGCACAACCGCATAGGTAAAATAGTGAAGGAATTGCTCAAAAAGGTTAATTGTCTTCTTATTCATATACTTTTAAAATGTTATTGTAATCAGACAATATTTTCGGTATATTAGATAAAATTACAATAACATTTGAAAATTATATTGTATTGACTTACCACATTTTTGCTCAGCAAAATGTAAAAATGAATGGAAAGTAGTTCAAGAACTGAAGCAGTGACATAGCATACATAAAAAAAACTGCAAAACCTGGACATGATGCACCCAACACATATTTTTCTATCATTAAAAAACATAAACACTCAAGTTAAAATAATATGGCTCCTAAGTAGCCAGAACAACTTTATTATAAAATGTTTCCTCTGCCAAGAAAGTATATTGTGTGGGTACCGTATTTTTCGGAGTATAAGTCACTCCGGAGTAGAAGTCGCACCGGCCGAAAATGCATAATAAAGAAGGAAAAAAACATATGTCGAACTGGAGTATAAGTCGCATTTTTGGGGGAAATTTATTTGATAAAACCCAACACCAAGAATAGACATTTGAAAGGCAATTTAAAATAAAAAAAGATTAGTGAACAACAGGCTGAATAAGTGTGCGTTATATGACGCATAAATAACCAACTGAGAACGTGCCTGGTATGTTAACGTAACATATTATGGTAAGAGTCATTCAAATAACTATAACATATAGAACATGCTATACGTTTACCAAACAATCTGTCACTCCTAATCGCTAAATCCCATGAAATCTTATACGTCTAGTCCCTTACGTGAATGAGCTAAATAATATTACTTGATATTTTACGGTAATATGTTAATAATTCCACACATAAGTCGCTCCTGAGTATAAATCGCACCCCCGGCCAAACTATGAAAAAAACTGCGACTTATAGTCCGAAAAATACGGTATATATTGTATTTCATTTTTTAAAAAAATCATATTTGGTTATAAGTGTTTGAGTAATTTTTGAGCACATTTACCAACACTGTTATAATAATAACGTGATCATTTTGGTGACAATAACCATGATATTAAAAATCGGTACGTCCTTACTGTAGATAGAACCAAGCATTATTTTAGGGGTATCCCGATCCGATATAATCAGCAAAACAATTATATCCGCTTACATCTAAAATGTTTGCTACAAACAGTCCTGCGGCCTGTTTACTTGTGCAAAGCTGGACAGCCAGTTAACATCTAAATGTCCTCCAATAAGCACACAAAGTGGGTCTTTTATTGTGTTTGTCATTTACAAAGGTAAACATGGTAGGCTGTAGGGTACTAGCAGCTACACAACAGCACACAAGCTAGACATACGTGTCCTTGATTGAACAATATTGCAGCATTAAACAGCACATTTGTCAATATAAAGAAGTATCAGATAATTATAGTTGCATATTACTTACACATACAAAATGTCTAATCCAGAAGCCTATTAGAAAGAATCCATTAACAAACTTGTCCGCCTCATTCATCGCTTTAGGTGTCACCAAAAAACAATTATTCAACTTAAAGACAGCATATGTCTACTCCAGTCGGTTTATGATAAATCAAGCAATGGTAGGTATAAAAAAAACACTAACCTTTGACATATTTTACTTGATCAAACCTTTTACCATACCATATCAACTTTATTTATAAAGCCCTTTAAAAACAACCACAGTTGAAGAACAAAGGGCTGTACACCACAAAGAAATAGAGGCAAGGGACAGACTACAAAATAACATTTAAAACAGAAGTAAAAAACACATTGACAAAGCAAATACAAATTACCCTAAGAACAATTTGTTAGATAAAAAGCAGTTACAAAGTTAAAAACAGTTAAAAAAGTTAAAAACAGTTTAAAGTCTCATGCTGGGTTAAAAGCCTGTGAATAAAAATTGATTTTAAGAAGGGTCTTAAAAGTAGCCAAAGAAGGGGCCTGTCTCACATGGAGAGGGAGATCGTTCCAGAGTTTGGGACCCGCAACAGAGAAGGCTCTAACATTCCATACTACAAAATAAAAGTATGTGATTCCTGCTGATAATGAATCAATATTAGTATCGGCCAATTGTCTTGGCTCCAATATCAGTATCCAATGTAAAAAATTAAAATAAAAAATAGAATCAGGACACCACTTACTGATTTTGTTGAAACAGTCAACAAAAGCAACTTGGTCTGGCTATAGATTCCATTTCCTGGTGTGAACATGGTCCTCTTTTCTTGCCAGGGTTCTTTGCCGACCACGAGAGTGCCGCAAACACAGAGTTCCAGAAGGCCGCCAGCACCCTGAGGGAGAACTTCCGCTTCGCCCACACCTTCTCCGAGGCGCTCCTCAAGAGCAAGGACGTCGACCAAGAGTGAGCGGCGCGTCCTTTCTCTCTTTTCGCTCTTTCAGAAGATCACTGCCAACACTTTTCACTTTAAAAAAATTTTTTTTGTTATCTTCCAGTGGCGTCATCCTGTTCCGCCCGGCCAGACTCAGCAACAAGTTTGAAGACTGCTCGGTCAGATTCAGCGAAGAAAAATTCACCAGCAACAAAATCAAGAGATTCGTTCAGGACAGCGTGTACGTGTTTCTGTTATCATTTAGGGTGGGGGTGACAGCAGGGGTGTCCAAACTATTTCCACTGAGGGCTGCACACTGAAAATAAAAGCATGCGGGGGCCATGTTAAAGTTTCTATTTTTAAAACGAATACAAAATAAGTTTTTTTTTCTCCCCTTTTAGAGCACTTAAGTGTTGTCCCAAGGACCTGGAAGGGTTTCATTCATAAAAATTTTAAAAATAGGTCTTATACTATTTAATTTATTTATTCAACGCTTAAGTCTGTAGATCAACTTAAGGTCTATTGACATAAGTAAAACCATGTTTTATGCCCTTTCAGTCCAAACCCTGTTTTTTATGACCAACACAAAATTTGCAATATTTTCCCCAAAGTGAAATATTTGATGTGAAGTAATTGGATTAAATAATCCATAACACCATTGACTTTATTCATTATTTTTTGAGCAATGAGTTTAAAGTAAAAAAAGAAAAAAATCCACATTCTTAGGGTTCCAAAAGAGCCCCACTCATTAATGTTAAAATGTCATACATGTTTTTTTTACTTTTTTTTTTTTTTTTTTTTTTACTTTACATCAAGTTCAGATCTATCCATTCATTATAAAAAAATTTTGTTTTTTATACGGCCAAACGGTGCAATATTTTCCTCCCAAAATATTTCAAAATGCAATATTTGATGTGAAGTAATTGAAGCCTTGAATCGGTCAATAATTCTTAACATTGATTTTGATTCATTATTTTTTTTTAAGCAATGACAGTTGGGGGAAAAAAAAACAGCCTGCATGGGAGCTGTGTGTTATTAGTGTCAACATTTCACCTGTTTTCACTTTCGTTCCACTTTTCATGTTTTTTTTTTTTAATAGTATTTGTAAAGTGCGCCACAGGCCATCAAAAAATTAGCTGTTAGAGATTTTGATCCGTCATCACCTTTAGCGTGATTATTTTGAAGAGTTGTGTGCGTTTTTTGCTAAATATTGTGCAAACGGTCTCTGCTCAGATTTGGAATCTGCCCTCACATGACCGACGACAACAAAGACCAGCTGAAAGGGAAAGACCTGCTGGTGGCCTATTATGACGTAGACTACGACAAAAACCCCAAAGGCTCCAACTACTGGAGGAACAGGTACCACACCAAGGCCTACCGGGCTGGTTTTTCTGTGGGTAAAAAGCTGACTCGGTATTTACGAGGTGTGCGTGTCTTCGCAGGGTGATGAAGGTGGCCAAGACCTTCCTGGACCAGGGCAAGCAGCTCAGCTTCACCGTGGCCAACAAGTTCTCCTTCACCCACGACCTGTCCGAGTTTGGCTTTGACAACAAAGACGGAGAGCTCCCCCTGGTGGCCATCCGCACCACTAAGGGAGACAAATACGTCATGGCCGAGGAGTTCTCGTACGTTCACACTTTCAGTCAAAAATGTTTTCCCAAGTCGAGCTTAAATTTCCTGCGGATTACTTCAAACTTTCTTTTGTTTCTCCTCCACAAACAGCCGTGACGGAAAAGCCCTGGAGCGTTTCCTGCAGGACTTCTTTGATGGCAAGTTGAAGCGCTACCTCAAGTCTGAGCCCATCCCCGAGAACAACGACGGGCCCGTCAAGGTGAGATGAACACCCAACACACCTTACACCTTCATAATAAAAGCACCGCGTTGCCGCTCGTCAGTCACCACCCCGCCTGCGCTTGTCTTCAGGTTTTGGTGGCCGAGAACTTTGATGCCATCGTCAATGACGACAGCAAAGACGTGCTCATCGAGTTCTACGCCCCATGGTGCGGACACTGCAAGAGCCTGGAGCCCAAATACATCGAACTTGGAGAGAAGGTGAGCCGAATTAGGGATGTCCCGATATATTTAATTGAATATTAGTCCACTATCTGAAAAAAAAACTATCGAATAATATCGGCTTGCATGTAAAATCTCCACTATAAGCTGTGATACAAGCAATCCTTTATCGTGTTTGCTTGTGCGAAGCTGGACAGCCAGTTAACATAGAAAATATTTCAGTATCCTCCAAGTGTGGCCACAAATGAACGGCCTCGTGCTGCGTAGGAGTTCCCGTTTTTGCAAACAGGAACGCTGCGTTCCTGTCCAGTTTCAAAATAAGATCTGCAGCCTGTGTGTTTAGACAAGCAGATGTGTGTATGTGCGGAAGTTAAATAACGTTGCTAGCTTCGGACAATATAGATCAGGGGTGTTCAAACTTTTTGACTGCTGCATTGGGCGGAAAAAAATTTGGCTGGGGTCCGAAAGCCGACTGCATGTGAAGTGTAAATATACATACACAAATATATGTTCATAAAGGATATATAATTAATAATCAATATACCGTATTTTTCGGACTATAAGTCGCTCTGTATTATACGTCGCACCGGCCGAAAATGCACAATAAAGAAGGAAAAAAACATATATGTCGCACTAGAGTGTAAGTCACATTTTTGGGGGAAATTTATTTGATAAAATCCAACACCAAGAATAGACATTTGAAAGGCAATTTAAAATAAATAAAGAATAGTGAACAGGCTGAATAAGTGTACGCCATATGACGCACAAATAACCAACTTGAGAACGTGGCTGGTATGTTAACGCAACACATCATGGCAAGAGTCATTCAAATAACTATAACATATAGAACATGCTATACGTTTACCAAACAATCTGTCACTCCCGATCGCTAAATCCCATGAAATCTTCCTCCCCGGTGTCGCCTCTGGTATGCGCCGTTTCCTTTCTTTCTGCTGCTCGATCGCCGTTTTCTGCTGCATATTTCACTACGTCCGGCTTGTAATCTGCAGTATATGATTTCCTTTTCGGTGCCATTTTAGTTCAGCCCTTCTCAGTTTTTATAAGTTACCGCCAATGTTGAAATAAACAATTTTAATAGCTACGGATGTAGCAGCAGTTAGCATCCCATGACCCACAATGCACTTCTGCCATGACCCGCCCCCGCCGAATTCTTATTGGTTGACGTGTGTGACGATTGCGGACATTTGCTTCGTTTCTTACGCGAATGAGATAAATATTATTATTTGATATTTTACGGTAATGTGTTAATAATTCATAACATACGTCGCTCCGGAGTATATGTGGCACCCCCGGCCAAACTATGAAAAAAACTGCGACTTATAATCTGGAAAACACGGTAAGTGGATATTAAGAGTATGTGAAAGTTTGACTGCTACCATGTTTACTTCTGTGACGACCTCCTTTTTAAAGTTTTGTAATCAAGCAGATAAAATGCGCCAAACATGGATTAGTGTGGAGAGTGTTTTGCGTTTTTCCCATCATGCATTGTAATCGATTGGTGCAACTTTTTATAGTGCTTGATCTTTTTTTTTTTTAATAACGGTTCAGTGAGCAAGTTGTGTGACCACATCTGTTGACTTTTTGTTGCTTGCAATTTTTTTGGGCCCATGACTAGGGAAGGTTGTTTGGATTGGGTGATAAGTAAATACTGTGCTGTTGATTTTTTTTTTAACATACAATTCATGGTCATTGACCTCATTTACTCATGTTGTTCACAATATGGCGGCAAATATGCAACAATCAGATTGTCAGATATTTAAAAGCCAGATTCCTGATTTACACTCACGTCTCCCAGGCCAAACTGAATACACGAGCGGGCTGTGTTTTGGGCACCCCTGACATAGATGAGTAGAACAATAATTCATAGGTGAGTTCCTTGAAATAAAGGAAACGGCTCAATGCAGTAGTCTAGGTTTAAGGTTACATCGTGCATCTGCTTATATATTAAAATAAAAGTATGAACACAACATGACAGTACTTTGACAGGCTGCCTGGGACCAGGACCAGGCAAAGAAGAAAGACAAAGTCAGTTAATAAAAGACAGTAATATTAAACTCCCATGAATTCATAATTATATGCAGTATAGCTACAATTAGTTTGAAAGAATAATGAAGTCTTGAATATGAATAGATTTAAAGTAATTTGTTGTAAAAGGGAGGGAGGTAAGATTGTACCATTGCTCTTTGAGTAATTTCACTTAATCGTACCTTTTTAACATTCCACATTAAAATAAATAAACATAAAAGTACCGTATTTTTCGGACTGTAAGTCAGTTTTTTTCATAGTTTGGCCGGGGGTGCGACTTATACTCAGGAGCGACTTATGTGTGAAATGATTAACACATTACCGTAAAATATCAAATAATATTATTTAGCTCATTCACGTAAGAGACTAGACGTATAAGATTTCATGGGATTTAGCGATTAGGAGTGACAGATTGTTTGGTAAACGTATAGCATGTTCTATATGTTCTAGTTATTTGAATGACTCTTACCATAATATGTTACGTTAACATACCAGGCACGTTCTCAGTTGGTTATTTATGCGTCATATAACGTACACTTATTCAGCCTGTTGTTCACTATTCTTTATTTATTTTAAATTGCATTTCAAATGTCTATTCTTGGTGTTAGGTTTTATCAAGTAAATTTCCCCAAAAAATGCGACTTATACTGCAGTGCGACTTATATATGTTTTTTTCCTTCTTTATTATGCATTATCGGCCGGTGCGACTTATACTCCGGAGCGACTTATAGTCCGAAAAATACGGTATGTAAGATTTGTGCTCATATTGTGTAGGGTTAATATCGGTATCGGCCAATACTCAACTCCAATATCGGTATTGTATCGGATTTGGAAAAAGTTGAACAATGACTTAAAAAGAACTACGCTGATTAATTGTGCAAATGTTGAAGTTTATTTTTGTTTTGTTTTTACCCGCAAAGCTCGCCATGGATCCTAACATAGTCATCGCCAAGATGGACGCCACAGCCAACGACGTGCCGTCACCTTACGAAGTCTCTGGGTGAGTCGGGGCAAGATATTGCTGCTTGTTCGTCTTCTTTTTGCAAATGAAAGCGAAGGTCTAAAAAGCCTTTTTTTTCTTTCCTCCACCCAGATTCCCCACAATCTACTTCTCGCCGGCCGGCCAGAAGACGAAGCCAAAGAAGTACGAGGTAAGTATCGCCCCGACGACGATGTGCGCTGGCGACCGATCGCGAGGCTGACGTTATCGCTCTTCCCGCCTTGCAGGGAGGTCGCGAGGTGAGCGACTTCATCGCCTACCTGAAGAAGGAGGCGGCCAACCCCTTGGAGGTGCAGGAGGAGCCGAAGAAAAAGAAGGATCCCAAGATCGACCTATAAAAAGTCCAATGAGAAGACGGGAGGCACCACGGCATCCCTGCCACCATTTTGGGGGAATCCACAGAACTCAATTCTATTCCTCTGTTAGTGAACTACAGAATGCTCTGAAGCCAAGTTGAAAGGCAATTTGGTCCTCTGCTGCTTTGGAAATACCGTGGAAGAAGCAGGGGATATTTTTTCTTTTTTTTTTTTTTTAGCAAAAGGGGACGGCTTTTCAAAATTCCTGCGATTTTTTTGTTTTGTTTTGTTAAGAGATTTCCAGTCCTGGCGGATGCACTTGGATATCCGACAGCAGTGGAGAGCGTCAGGATGTTGGTGAATTGTTTCTTTCTGTTTTTGTACATTTGGAAGGATTGTGAAATAATAAAAAAAAAAAAGGCCCACAAGAACCAAAACTAATATCTGAACCTTTATTGACTGCGTCACACTGCCGTGAGAGTTTGTTTTGCAACATAAAATGCAGATAAGATTAAAGTACCAATGATTGTCACACACACACTAGATGTGGTGATAGAAGCTTGTGTAAAGTCCTTTCAACTAGGGATGTCCGATAATGGCTTTTTGCCGATATCCGATATTCCGGTATTGTCCAACTCTTAATTACCTATACCGATATATACAGTCGTGGAATTAACACATTATTATGCCTAATTTTGACAACCAGGTATGGTGAAGATACGGTCCTTTTAAAAAAATTTTATAAAATAAGATAAATTTAAAAAAATTTCTTGAATAAAAAATAAAGTAAAACAATATAAAAACAGTTACATAGAAACTAGTAATTAATGAAAATCAGTCAAATTAACTGTTAAAGGTTAGTACTATTAATGGACCAGCAGCACGCACAATCATGTGAGCTTACGGACTGTTGATCTATATTGATATATAATGTAGGAACCAGAATATTAATAACAGAAAGAAACAACCCTTTTGTTTGAATGAGTGTAAATGGGGGAGGGAGGTTTTTTGGGTTGGTGCACTAATTGTAAGTGTATTTTGCGTTTTTTGATGTTGATTTAATAAAATAAAAACGATACCGATAATAAAAAAAACTATACGGATAATTTCATCTCTACTTTCAACGCTAACGTTTTCATTTCAACATCGGAGGTGTCCAAAGTGTGGTTCGCAGCTCATTTGTAACGACCCCGCGGCACATGAGTGGAACAAAAGAGTTAGCAGGTGTGATGTAACAAGAAAATGTTGCAATACTGACTAACAAGTCGGTTAAAAAGGCGATTATTGAATGACTCATGATTCCTATTTGCAACGATTCTTAATCAATTTGTGTAATATGTCCCGTACAGCCCCTCAAGCAACTCACATTGTTGCTGTAGATCATATCTGCTGTATAGGTTAACTTAGAAAGAGGAACTGCATTAATTTTTTAAAATGTTGCCTAGTCATCATTAAATGGCCCTGATATGTCAAAAGGCATTAATAAATCATGTTCTTTTTTAATACCTCTATAACTGATATAACAGTAGTTCAGTTGGGTTATGCTCATTTCAAAATGAGATTTACAGCCCCGAAATATTTTCATTTCTATGCCCCGCCCACCTTTTGACCAATTAGAAAGTCTGAGTGTCACATCCAGCTTGCCAGTTACGCACCGCCATCTTCGTAAAGTTACTAAACATGTCAGACCTTAGTAAATCTATAAGGCGTCGTTACGATTCTCAACTTATTCATGACAAAGCCAGGAACAAAACTAGGATTTCTATCGGGGAGGCTTTTGAAAGATGGAGACCATTAAGGCGGAGAATATTTTTTCATCTGACGCCAAACTTGCTATCCTTGATAGGTAAGTCAGGCATTTACCTTTTCTTATTACTTGTAATAAATGGAAGTAGACATTTGGTGTGAAAACTATATTGTCCAATACAGTCTATGACCTTGTCTAAAAAAGCTAGTATGTTCGTGGAACAAATGCTTAGTCACACTTGTGTAGCTTAGCATGCTAGCCCGGTCAATGACACATCGACATAGGCTAACTGGGGGAAATATAACATAACCAGTTTTCTTTGAAGTAATATACAAACCCCGTTTCCATATGAGTTGGGAAATTGTGTTAGATGTATATATAAACGGAATACAATGATTTGCAATTAATTTTCAACCCATATTCAGTTGAATATGCTACAAAGACAACATATTTGATGTTCAAACTGATAAACATTTTTTGTTGTTGCAAATAATCATTAACTTTAGAATTTGATGCCAGCAACACGTGACAAAGAAGTTGGGAAAGGTGGCAATAAATACTGATAAAGTTGAGGAATGCTCATCAAACATCCCACAGGTGAACAGGCAAATTGGGAACAGGTGGGTGCCATGATTGGGTATAAAAGTAGATTCCATGAAATGCTCAGTCATTCACAAACAAGGATGGGGCGAGGGTCACCACTTTGTCAACAAATGTGTGAGCAAATTGTTGAACAGTTTAAGAAAAACCTTTCTCAACCAGTTATTGCAAGGAATTTGGGGATTTCACCATCTACGGTCCGTAATATCATCAAAGGGTTCAGAGAATCTGGAGAAATCACTGCACGTAAGCAGCTAAGCCCGTGACCTTCGATCCCTCAGGCTGTACTGCATCAGCAAGCGACATCAGTGTGTAAAGGATATCACCACATGGGCTCAGGAACACTTCAGAAACCCACTGTCAGTAACTACAGTTGGTCGCTACATCTGTAAGTGCAAGTTAAAACTCTCCTATGCAAGGCGAAAACCGTTTATCAACAACACCCAGAAACCTCAGTCGGTTTCCTACTTATTTCAGCAAGACAATGCCAAGCCACGTGTTACATCAACGTGGCTTCATAGTAAAAGAGTGCGGGTACTAGACTGGCCTGCCTGTAGTCCAGACCTGTCTCCCATTGAAAATGTGTGGCGCAGTATGAAGCCTAAAATACCACAACGGAGACCCCCGGACTGTTGAACAACTTAAGCTGTACATCAAGCAAGAATAGGAAAGAATTCCACCTGAGAAGCTTCAAAAATGTGTCTCCTCAGTTCCCAAACGAGTGTTGTTAAAAGGAAAGGCCATGTAACACAGTGGTGAACATGCACTTTCCCAACTACTTTGGCCATGAAATTATAAGTTAATTATTATTTGCAAAAAAAAAAAACGTTTATGAGTTTGAACATCAAATATCTTGTCTTTGTAATGCATTCAATTGAATATGGGTTGAAAAGGATTTGCAAATCATTGTATTCCGTTTATATTTACATCTAACACAATTTCCCAACTCATATGGAAACAGGGTTTGTACTAAGACCCTGTACGTATAATATACATGTCCATAAATATATTATGGACATGTATATTTAAAAATACATGTTCATAATCTATTTTTACAGTTTGATTGACATTTTATTTTTCTCAGACCACAATAAAGTGCTTACTTTTTGGGGTTTGTTTTTATTAAGCAATTGAACACACAATGTATATTCACAATGTACGGCACTTCCAATACATTTCAATATTTTCAAACTTTCTTATACAAACATGTTAAAAGTTCAAGTAAGTTACAATAAAATAAATAATTAAAAAAAACAACTTAAATCAATCCAAAAAAGACATTATTGTTAACTATTTTTGGGTTTCACCTCTAAAAAATTTGACTTTTATGTATGAAAAATGTAGCTTGTGTCATAACAATTTTAATAGATTAATATAATTCATAAATATGCCAGGTATAGCATTCCAAAAATAAATGATTGGCATTTTCTATAGTATTACAGGTTTGTCAACCATAGTGTGCAATACATTTTCATAACATGGTCACTACTGCCTAGTTTCTCTTGTTATATTCTTATTTTTACTGTTATATTTTTATTCTTCCATCCATCCATCCATTTTCTCCCCCTTGTCCAAAAATGGGGTCGTGGGGGGGTGCTGGAGCCTATCTCAGCTGCATTCGGGCGGAAGGCGGGGTACACCCTGGACAAGTCGCCACCTCATCGCAGGGCCAACACAGATAGACAGACAACATTCACACTCACATTCACACACTAGGGCCAATTTAGTGTTGCCAATCAACCTATCCCCAGGTGCATGTCTTTGGAGGTGGGAGGAAGCCGGAGTACCCGGAGGGAACCCACGCAGTCACGGGGAGAACATGCAAACTCCACACAGAAAGATCCCGAGCCCGGGATTGAACCCAGGACTGCTCAGGACCTTCATATTGTGAGGCACATGCACTAACCCCTGTTTCACCGTGCTGCCTATTTTTATTCTTAATGTAATATTTTCTATTTTATTTCCATTTATACCGCCATTATTTACTTTTTACTTTTTAAATTCGATCTCAATTCTGTACACTGCTGCTGGAATTTTAATTTTCCTGAGGGAACTCCCCTGAAGGAATCAATAAAGTACTATCTATCTATCGATCTAATGTAAAAAAAAAAAAAGGTTTAAACTCATTAACAGGATATCTTCCATTGATGATCAAAACAATTGTTTTTCAATAACTAATATAGATTAAAATAATCAAAAAAAATAAAGGGGAGCTGGAAATCCGGCATAAATATAAAAACAGCACGCGTCTGGTTGTGATTGGCTGGGAAAAAAAGCCATGCGTCATGACGTCACGTCCCCGTGACCTCGCAGGCAGACGCTGAACCCGCCACGGCAGCCAGACAGACTCCTCCCCGAACATCGTGCACCTTCCCCCCGCTACGTTATAAAGCGACCAGCGCCGGCTTGACGCTCCCTGGCCGCTAGTCTTTTCGTTGATGGTTAGACTCTGCGAGAGGAGGATGAAGTTCCTTGTGGCAGCCACCATCATCGTGGGTTCCGTGATTTTCCTCGCCTTTCCCGGCGGTTCGTCCGCGGACGGGAAGAAGTTGGGCCCTAAAGTAACCGCTAAGGTATGTTAGCATCACAGCTTAAAGAACTAATGCGAAAGCTAATGCTAACAGCCACGTCACATCCAAGCTAGCTAGCTAATGCTAACATTCCTTAGCATTAGCTTAACATTTTAGCCTAATTGAACATTTAGACAGCAGGTATGCAGTTGTCATTAATCGTGCCTTGTTTACATTTCTGTTCTTGTTTTCCTACATGTAATACAATGTCATTATGACCACTTTAAGATTTAATACTGGTTACTACCCAGCTTTAACAATCTCCCTTTGTTAGTGCCAGTGTTGCATTCATGGCTGCTGGGAAATTGGACGCATTTTCTTTGGATGTGACGAGGCATTACTTCAATGCTCCCAGTCAAATGAAAACTGTTAAGCCTTATCTTTTTGGCAGCATAATACAAATATATGGAGTTTAATTTGTTTATTTATCACGAAAGCTTTATTTTTGACACTCTGTGAAGGGATTTCTTTACATCAAATTGTAGGTATATTAAATGGTAAATGGGTTATACTTGTATAGCGCTTTTCTACCCTCGAGGTACTCAAAGCACTTTGACACTATTTCCACATTCACACACTGATGGCGGGAGCTGCCAACCACGACCCATCAGGAGCAAGGGTGAAGTGTCTTGCTCAAGGACACAACGGGCATGACATGGTTGGTAGAAGGTGGGGATCGAACCAGGAACCCTCAGTTTGCTGGCACGGCCACTCTCCCAACGGCGCCACGCTGTCCCGTACTTTAAATAGTCTCTTAGAATTCAGTGCATAAATATTTGTTGCTTCAAGACTCACAAATATTTCTCCACTGATTTTTTTTTAACATTGATATATATATATATATATATATATATATATATATATATATATATATTGCATTGCTATGAAAGGGAAATTCAGTTCACAAAATTAAGTAGCAAAAAAGATTATTTAAATTAATTCCACATACAAAGCATGTTATTATGCCGCTTAGTGGCTGGGAGGTGTCATTTTTAGTCATTTTCAACTTTTGAGTGTTGACTCCACCTTGCCAACAGGTCTACTTTGATATGAGGATCGGGGAGGAGGACGTCGGGAGGGTCGTCATTGGGTTGTTCGGAAAGACCGTCCCCAAAACGGTGGAGAACTTTGTCGCCTTGGCAACTGGAGAGGTGAGAAATGTTTCTTTCAAATTCCAGGGGTTGTTCAAAAGACTTAAGTTTCCTATTATTCTTGCAAATAAATGTGGTCTTTTTTTGACAAGCAAAAACATGCCAATACAATGGACAGCCAAAACAAATGGCATGTAGCTAAGGTTGTTGTTGTTGTTCATGTGGGGTATCCAATGTGTGTTTTTTATTGGCCTGCGGACAAAATTAAACACCGCCTTACTCAAACTGCCCCTAAAACAGCACCTGCAAACCAAAATGGCCGCTGACCTGCACCTTATTTTCAAAGACTCTTTATCGGCAATCATTCCATACATGGTCTTTGATGTTTTTTTAGGCATGGAAGAATTGTTTATTACCTTCTAAACACTTAAATATAATTACAAACCTCTAAACAAAAAATAACACCTATATAGTCACCTTTTGGCAGTCACCTGGCCACTACCTGGAAATACTTAGTCACATCCTGGGTAATTCCTGTAAGTTAGTACTGGGCTTTTTTGCCCTGAAACCACGGGCGTAAGTTGTTTTGCCAAAAATTGGTCATCATGACGATGATTAGCAGTGTTATTAGCATTGCATGTCACATGTCGGTGTTCCGTATTGTTCACGTCAGAGGTTCACCAATGTCATGTAAAGCTGATGTCGAAGATGAAGAGTTTACTAGGGCTGGATGATTATGGCCAATATAATAATCACAATTATTTTGATTGATATTGTAATCACCATTAATTGTACGATTATTCATTTTGAAAACAAGACTATTTATTGTACCACCAAAACTCAACTTCAAATATAGTTAAACGGATATGAATTAGTAATGAATAAACTAATAAAGGAAAACAATAGTAATAATATATCTAAATAACAATAGCAACATAAAAAAACAATATAATTCAGATTTTACATTAAAAAAAATTTATTTCCCTTTTTTACTTTTTACACTTATTTTACCACCGTATTATGTATGGTGTGTGCTTTTTGTGTCAAATAAAATTTTATAAAATGTTTAATTAAATGCTAAATCTTTCAAATTTAATGGTGCAATACATCTTTGGACATTTTTTACCAGTATTTTAGATCAAAGCATAATTGTGTAAATGTATCAATAAGTGCAATAATTTAATTACATTGTGCTTGTGCAAGGTAAATTTTTGAAACCTTTAATTTGTTAGCGCAGTCAGACCGGATGTGGCACACAGCGCTATTATTGTGAAGGAGTGAAGTGGGTTGCTGTTCTCAGCTAGACGTGTGGAGGCGACTTGAAGCTGTTTGAAAAAAGAGAGCGCCTCCCAAGTTGCGACCGCTGTTGTGTTTGTAAGTTGATGTGACATCGATGATGTCGTTCACAACAACACAAGCAGATGAGATGAGATGTGTTGTGGGTGTATGGATTGTTCTTGCTAGCTTTAGATTCCTAGTTTAGTCGCCTCGACATCAAGGTGGTTGCAAGTTTAGGGGATGAATGAGTCGTCCCCAATAATATTAGTAAATATTATTTGTAAATTATAATTAATATTGGTTATAATAATAATAGTGTAAATGGTAATACATATTAATTAATAATAATAATGTAAATAATACAAAAATATTAATAGAAGTTACAGTATATAATACAATTCTCAAATAAAAATAAGTAATTAGTAAATAATATTATTGGCAAATAGTGAATGATAACAGTAGTAGTAAATACCATTTATAGTGTTAATAATAGCAGATAGTTGTAAATAATAGTAAATAACACTTGGTGGTGGTAAAGAATAATGTTAGTAAGTAAAAGTTTTCATAAATAATACAATTAGTGTACAAAAATGGTGAGTTAGAATAACATTTTTAAACATTGTTTTGGTAAATATTTATGATAGTAACAAATTATAATAATAAAAGTAAAGCGAAACATTTTGGAGAGGTTTACTTGTCACTTATTTCTCAAAGCTGAGTTTTCTGGTTCTTTTATTCACATTTCATATTTTTGCATATCTTTTGACCCACGTTGTATTGTCGTTAGTGTGTTTAGCACATTAAATCTATTGTTATTAAAATCTTCAGTTTTGGTTTGGCGGCCCCAAGTGTTGCAGAAGATCATGGCGGTTGTGTTTTTGTTTCCATCCCCACAGAAAGGATTTGGCTACAAAGGCAGCAAGTTCCACCGCGTGATTAAGCAGTTCATGATCCAGGGAGGAGACTTCACCAAAGGAGACGGAACTGGAGGTGTGTCTTCATCCTTCCTCGTGCTAACTGGCGATACTCGGTCGTGCTAATCTTTCGTCTGCGTGTGTCCGTGTAAAGGCAAGAGCATCTACGGCGACCGCTTCCCCGACGAGAACTTCAAGCTGAAGCACCACGGCCCCGGCTGGCTCAGCATGGCCAACGCCGGCAAAGACACCAACGGCTCGCAGTTCTTCATCACCACCGTGCAGACAACCTGGCTGGACGGCAAACACGTGGTCTTTGGCAAAGTGCTGGAGGGAATGGTGAGTCTGAAACATGTCACTCGTCCATGCCGCTGTCCTCCTTTTCATTCCTGCCAAATACATATTTATTCAAATATGTATAGGATGGATGCAACTATCCATTTTAGTGATCAAGGAATCTATCCAACACACTTTATAGCTTTGATGCATATTTTCAAGGGAAAATAGTTAAAATAAACTGATTTTTGTACTTGCCATACTCTTAATTACCTTCTTTGGTTGTTTTTTACCTTCTATTTAACTTTAACTTTTTATTTACCCCCTTCTGTGTAACTAATTTTACCTTGTTAATTCCTTTCTTACCTTTTTATACACTCTATTCAACTTTTACCTTTTGATTTACCATCTTATACTGTTTCTTACCTTGTTTTATCTTCTTTAACCTTCTATATTCCCTCTTTTACCTTTTATGTACCTTCTATTTAACTTATTTGATGTCTTTTACCTTGTTTTACATTCTACAATTCTATTTAAAGTACCAGTAAAGTGGAAAAACAAGTTGACTTTATATGCGCATTTGTTTTTCATTGTATCCATTAAACCATATCCAATTGGGGCGATGTAGCTCGGTTGGTAGAGTGGCCGTGCCAGCAACTTGAGAATTCCAGGTTCGATCCCCGCTTCCGCCATCCTAGTCACTGCCGTTGTGTTCTTGGGCAAGACACTTTACCCACCTGCTCCCAGTGCCACCCACACAGGTTTAAATGTAACCTAGATATTGGGTTTCACTATGTAAAAGCGCTTTGAGTCACTAGAGAAAAGCGCTATATAAATATAATTAAACTTCACTTCAATTGTATTTACAATCTGCAAAGTATGTGAAAACACTGTTTAAACATCACAAAATGCTACAAATTTAGTCAGCCATTTTGAATATTGCACTGTGAATACCATTTGGCTATTTTCGGAGATTTACATCACAGTAGTAACGCTTCTGCACTCTGACCATATTATTAGATCAGTCATACTGGAAACACGCAAAACCTGAAAAAGCTGTTTATCATTCACAATCTTTATGTAAGACAGGAACACATATATGCTTGGCTTTTTTTATGTGTTCAAAATCGTACATAAATAGCTAACAGTTGAGTCAACAGATGGAGGGTCCTCTGTTGCGCTCATTATACTATTTATAAAAACATCCAGAAAGCGCCAACAATATTCCATTTACATATCATGACCTGAAAATTAACCAAATATGAGTGATATTGTTATTATAAGCACCAACAGACTATTTTAGCATTTTGAAGCTATTGTTGACACACCGACGGCTGCTTCTGCTTCATTTCAAACTTGCTGAAAGTAAATTCTAGATTATAAATTCATGCATCGCTCACCTGGCAGTAGACAAATGTGGCCATGGACCAACAGGTTCGTTCACTTTAACATTCCCCGATGTCAAAAAGACGGTAGTGGCATCTTTTTTTTTTTTAACCCTTTGTGAGGATTGTGATTGATTCTTAATCTAAACGGGATTATGTGAGCGTCCCGTCGGTCGGCATCCCAGCGAGAGTGAAAATAATACACAAAGTTTTTGTTTTATTATAGTTAGTTTGTATGTTTAGCACCTGGCAATGCTGCGGATGCTATAGTGTCACAATGAAACTGCATCCATCACTCAGTTTCTGAAATGTATTGTTCATCCTCTGTGTCCAGGCTCAAAAATATAAGGATCTTGATCATAATTTTTTTCCAAAGTAATCGTCAGCTCTCATAAAGTCTGCATGATTGGCATTGTTGTTGATGGGGAAGGGATCTGCAGTTCCTAACTCTACGTCACGGATCACGTGACTGGCTTCCTCATTATCTCTCAAAATGGATCGGCAATCTCCGTGAGATTAATACTAATTTGATCATATCTATTTTTTTCGCAAACTTCGGAAGTCTTTTGGTGTCATAAATAAGACATATGATAATAGCTTCAATATAGACAACTTGTTTTTCCACTCTACTGGTACCTGAACTATCCATCCATCTTCTTCCGCTTATCCGAGGTCGGGTCGCGGGGGCAGCAGCTTAAGCAGGGAAGCCCAGACTTCCCTCTCCCCAGCCACTTCGTCCCGAGGCGTTCCCAGGCCAGCCGGGAGACATAGTCTTCCCAACGTGTCCTGGGTCTTCCCCGTGGCCTCCTACCGGTCGGACGTGCCCTAAACACCTCCTTAGGGAGGCGTTCGGGTGGCATCCTGCCCGAACCACCTCATCTGGCTCCTCTCGATGTGGAGGAGCAGCGGCTTTACTTTGAGCTCCCCCCGGATGGCAGAGATTCTCACCCTATCTCTAAGGGAGAGCCCCGCCACCCGGTGGAGGAAACTCATTTCGGCCGCTTGTACCCGTGATCTTGTCCTTTCGGTCATAACCCAAAGCTCATGGTACCTGAACTTATTTTACCTTATTTATTCCTTTTTTACCCTTTATGTACTTTCTATTTACCTTCCTTGACCGTCTCTTACCTTGTTTTATCTTTGTAAACCTTCTATTTTCATTCTATTTAACCTATTTTACCTTTTATTTAACTTATTTGATGCATTTTACCTTGTTTTACCTTCTATATTCCTTTTTTTACCTTCTATTTAACGTTTATTTAACTTGTCTTGCCTCTAACCTATTTTACCTTTTATTTACCTTGTTTTATTGTCTTTTACCTTCTGAATTCCTTTTGACCTTTTTTCTACCGTATATTACAATTTTTACCTTCTATGTAGCTTGTTTTGCCTTCGTTTACCTTCTATTTGACTCATTTGAGCTTTTATCTTCTTTTTCCTTTTACCATATATTCAACTTATTATACCTTCTATATTCATATTTACCTTTTTGTTACTACTTTTACCTTATTTTACATCTATTCGTCATTTTACCTTCTATTTAACTTTTTTGTAGTTTACTTTGTATTTACACTTTTTACCTTCTATTTACCTTTTCAATTACTTTTTTGTTTCCCTCTAATTTACTTCTATTACCTTCTGTGTATTTACTGTATTTTACCTTTTTATACCATCTTTTAATTTCTATGCAACTTGTTCTACCTTCTTTTATGCGGTCTGGATTTTATAAAAACATTTTAGTTCCACTCATTCGACTAATTGAAGCAACTGATTTATAAGTCAAAGCTTTTTTCTAATGGGTTTCATGTATTAATGGCTGCAGCTCGAGATGAAACATTGCATTAGTGAGATATTTTTAATGGACTAAAGTGGTGCAATGAGGCAAGACGCATGCTAACGTGCTGTCGTTTTAGGATGTGGTGAGGAAGATTGAGGACACCAAAACAGACGGCCGCGACAAGCCTCTCAAAGACGTCGTTGTCCACGATTGCGGCAAGTTGGACGTGGACGTACCTTTCGCTGTGCCCAAAGAATAGATGACTTGGAACAGCAGACTGCTTTTGGGGGGTGGGGGGGGGGGGGGCAAAGGAGTAAACGTGCAGGCCACCTTGTTTTTGTGACCTTCTGTCCTGGAGAAGATGCACTGGACCACAAGTAACACTCACCATCGAGCATTCCAAGGTACATGTCATCTTTTGTTTTTGTAAAGAACAAATAAAGTTTCCAGGTTTTCTTAAACCCTTGTAGGGTTTTCATTTCAACTGGTTAATAGATGCCCTTTTTCTATTTTTAACAGTCAACCAATAACTAAAGAAAGTTTATACATGTGAAATTAAGCTTTAAAGGCCTACTGAAACCCACTACTACCGACCACGCAGTCTGATAGTTTATATATCAATGATGAAATCTTAACATTATAACACATGCCAATACGGCCGGGTTAACTTATAAAGTGACATTTTAAATTTGCCGCTAAACTTCCGGTTCGAAACGCCTCTGAGGATGACGTATGCGCGTGACGTAGCCCGACGAACACGGGTATGCCTTCCACATTGAAGCCAATATGAAAAAGCTCTGTTTTCATTTCATAATTCCACAGTATTCTGGACATCTGTGTTCGTGAATCTGTTTCAATCATGTTCATTGCATTATGGAGAAGGAAGCCAAGCAAGCAAAGAAGAAAGTTGTCGGTGCGAAATGGACGTATTTTTCGAACGTAGTCAGCCACAACAGTACACAGCCGGCGCTTCTTTGTTTACATTCCCGAAAGATGCAGTCAAGATGGAAGAACTCGGATAACAGAGACTCTAACCAGGAGGACTTTTGATTTGGATACACAGACGCCTGTAGAGAACTGGGACAACACAGACTCTTACCAGGATTACTTTGATTTGGATGACAAAGACGCAGACGTGCTACTGTGAGTATGCAGCTTTGGCTTTTTTTTGCGTATGTACGTAACTTTTTTAAAATATATAAGCTTTATGAACCTTGGGTTAGGTGAACGGTCTTTTGGGCTGAGTGATTGTGTGTGTTGATCATGTGTTTGAATTGTATTGGCGTGTTCTATGGAGCTAGGAGCTAGCAGAGGAGCTAGGAGCTAGCATAACACGTACCGTACCGTAAGTGCGCGTCACGTACGTAACTTTTTAAAAATATATAAGCTTTATGAACCTTGGGTTAGGTGAACGGTCTTTTGGGCTGAGTGATTGTGTGTGTTGATCGGGTGTTTGAATTGTATTGGCGTGTTCTATGGAGCTAGGAGCTAGCAGAGGAGCTAGGAGCTAGCATAACAAACACGCAGGTGTTATTATGCAGGATTAATTTGTGGCATATTAAATATAAGCCTGGTTGTGTTGTGGCTAATAGAGTATATATATGTCTTGTGTTTATTTACTGTTGTAGTCATTCCCAGCTGAATATCAGGTACCGTGAGTATGCAGCCTTGGCTGCTAAACATTCGATAACTTGACCGTATGTGCGCGTCACGTACGTAACTTTTTAAAAATATATAAGCTTTATGAACCTTGGGTTAGGTAAACGGTCTTTTGGGCTGAGTGATTGTGTGTGTTGATCAGGTGTTTGAATTGTATTGGCGTGTTCTATGGAGCTAGGAGCTAGCAGAGGAGCTAGGAGCTAGCATAACAAACACGCAGGTGTTTTTATGCAGGATTAATTTGTGGCATATTAAATATAAGCCTGGTTGTGTTGTGGCTAATAGAGTATATATATGTCTTGTGTTTATTTACTGTTGTAGTCATTCCCAGCTGAATATCAGGTCACCCCCGGCTCTCACAGCATCTTCCCTATCTGAATAGCTTCAACTCCCCACTAGTCCTTCACTTGCACTTTACTCATCCACAAATCTTTCATCCTCGCTCAAATTAATGGGGAAATTGTCGCTTTCTCGGTCCGAATCTCTCTCACTTCATGCGGCCATCATTGTAAACAATAGGGAACTTTGCGTATATGTTCAACTGACTACGTCACGCTACTTCCGGTAGGTGCAAGCCTTTTTTTTATCAGATACCAAAAGTTGCAATCTTTATCGTCGTTGTTCTATACTAAATCCTTTCAGCAAAAATATGGCAATATCGCGAAATGATCAAGTATGACACATAGAATAGATCTGCTATCCCCGTTTAAATAAAAAAAATTCATTTCAGTAGGCCTTTAAATACTCTGGGAACCATACTTTGGGATGAGCCTTAAAAATAATGGAAGCCCATGTTTGATCACAAGGGGGCGACATTGTGCCGTGACTTCGTGCCTCCAGAGGTATAACTAAAACATGTTGTACATGAAAGTTAACACAGACGACGTGACATTGCGGTGGTATTTTTGTGGCATTGTTGCATGATAGTTGGGGACATTAAAGTGATCTAGTGTGTTTTTTTGTGCTGCTCGATGTCAGTAAAAAAAAAAAAAAAAAATCTTTTCAAGTGAACATTGCGTTGATTTGCAACATCATGCAACTTCCTTCCTTTGTGTGTTCTTCCTGGCTCGCCCTTGCAGCATATATCCATACTCATTTTGGTGCTTTAATAAATGTTTTATGTCTTCCTGAAAGCAATATACAATATATTAGCTGAATATGACATGGTGCATGGATGAACCAATGAAAACTGCACATTTTCAAAATTTGGTCTTAAAGTCAAGAGACCACTGCCTTGGGTATAAAGTATGTCTTGTTTAGCTACATTTTACGACTGTGCAGATAACGGTATGTATCATACATATGACAACATTATTGAATGTATGTGCTTTTCCATTTCTGTTACAATTTACTTATTTGACAATGTTTCTTATTTTTTGCTTTTTTAATTTATTTTATTTTTGTATTTGACAAGTGTTTTTTTTCTTTTATAAACCTTTTATTTATAAACTGCAACATTTACAAACAATCGAGAAATAATAATAATCAAAATAAATACCAAAAACAGTACAAATCTTGTTCACGAGTGAGGGAAGAGTGGATCGTGAGGTCGACAGGCGGATCGGTGCGGCGTCTTCATTAATGCGGACGCTGTATCGATCCCTTGTGGTGAACGAGGAGCTGAGCCGGAAGGCAAAGCTCTCAATTTACCGATCAATCTACATTCCCATCCTCTATGGTCATGAGCTTTGGGTTATGACCGAAAGGACAAGATCACGGGTACGAGCGAAAAGTAAAGCCGCTGCTCCTCATCGAGAGGAGCCAGATGAGGTGGTTTCCGGCATCTGGTCAGGATGCCACCCGAACGCCTCCCTAGGGAGGTGTTTCGGGCACGTCCGACCGCTAGGAGGCCACGGGGAAGACCCAGGACACGTTGGGAAGACTATGTCTCCCGGCTGGCCTGGGAAGAGCTGGACGAAGTGGCTGGGGAGAGGGAAGTCTGGGCTTCCCTGCTTAGGCTGCTGCCCCCGCGACCCGACCTCGGATAGGCGGAAGAAGATGGATGGAGTACAAATCAGCGCCAGGGGGTTGCAAACTCAAAGTAACTAAAATAGAATGCGATATATATATTGTGCAAAGCCATAGGCTCACACAAGTTCAGTAAATAATTTGGAACACAGCATCATCGTTTTCACAGCTTTTTGGTTGTTAGAGGTAGAGAGTGTTTTAACGTAGAGTTCTAATTCTTTTTTAAAGGCACAAAAACCAGGTCGAGTATTGAGAAACGTACATTTATGAATATAAAACTTAGCCAATAGTATAATGAGGTTGCAAATGTAAAATTCATTTTTAAAAAAGTTTTCATACAAATTTGACAAGATTTTATTTCTAGGAAGCATCGTCGCTACTCGTCACGTTTTGTTTTTTTTCCCCGCCAGCCAATGGCTGCAAGAATTACTTCGATGTCGCACGCCAATCACAAACCGAAGAAAGCGGTGGCGTTGATTGGTTGTCGGTGTGAGACGCCAAAAAAATCAGGAAGTAAGATACGTGGTACAAACAAAAGCATAGCTTCGACGACATGAGTGACTTTCTTGACTAAGTTGTCATGGGTATAAATGACAAACCTTTTAATTAACTTTTCTAGTTATGTCAGAATGTATTTTTGACTTATTTCTAGTAAGTATTATCGCTACTCGTTCCCCTTTTCGTTGTATCTCAGCAGCCAATGGGTGCACGAAGTACATCGACGCCGCGCGCCAATCAACAAACTGAAGAGGAAGGTGGCGACGTGTGATTGGTTGTTGCTGTGAGGCGCCAATGTAAACAGGAAGTACGCTACAATGTTCAGGTAAAATTACGTCTTCGACAACATGAATGCTTTTCAACTAAGTTATTTTGTATATTGAGCATGAGTCGCCGAGTTGTTAAATATTAAACTTGTTCTGTAGTGGCTGCTAAGCGTTAAAGATAAGTCAAATCCCTCTTTTTTCAATTTGGTAGACAGTGTGTGTAGTATGTCGAAGTGAGGCTACATAAACTTATCCTTTAAAACATGTTATATATTTTTTACTTGCACATTTACTTTCTTAATTTAGTATCAAAGAAATACCAAACAAATGGAAGGATCATTAAAATATATTTTTTATTTTGACTTCAATATGTGGTTATAGACTTAGACTTGCATTTTATTGTCATTCAAATTTGAACTTTACAGCACAGATAAGAACAACATTTCGTTACATAAGCTCATGGTAGTATGAGTAATAATTGTAATAATAGTAATAATGGTAGTATGATTTATAATGTGAATAAAATGCAGGAAAACAAACACATCTTTGTGCCGAAATGACATTGGTCTGAGAAGACACGCACAGCCCAGGTAACGTGATGTCTTATTGTTGTCTTCACCGTTTGTCCTGTATGAACTGCAGCAGCAAGGAGAAGTGAAGCACGTCCACAAAGATAAGGACGGACAAAGACATTGTGACAGAACAGAAAATAACAGAGAGCTGCAGCGTGGGAAAGGTCACTGTGGGAACTCGGCCTTTTTTTTTTTTTACAATTTCTGGGCCACAACAAACGTGTCCGTACGTCGCCATTGTTCTCTCGTTTCCTCTCCGCTTTCTTTTCCGTCTTTTGCCGCGCACTTTGTCAAGTTGAGAAGTTCCCACGCTCTCCTGGAGGTCTTCATGCAGGCCTGTTGGACCTCTCCGTTGTCGTCATAGTCCTTGGCCGTGGGAATCACAATGTTGACTCGTCCAAACCAAGGTTAGGATTTTCCATTCAAGACTTCCGCTGAGAAAAAAATCAGACTTTTTTTTTTTTTTACATTTAATGTTTAGTTTTTGCTCTGCTTCCCATTTAGGAAGGGACTGTTCCCTGTCCACCAATCAACACACTGCACTCTGCCTAGCTCCGCCCCTTAAGTCATGGCCTTACTGTGACTGGTATGTGATGTGTCTTTAGTGAGAACTCAAAAGTCATGTGATATTGTGCAAATACAGTGAAACCTTCGTAAGTACAAAAGTTCATATAGTGAAGCAAACTTCTCGATAAGAAACAATGTAAATATGAATATTGGGATCCAGCTTTGGCAAAAGCCCCTATTTTAGTTAGGGTTTGTACACTTTGAACACAATTAGGGCTGCAACAACTAATCGATTAAATTTGATTATAAAAATAGTTGGCGATTAATTTAGTCATCGATTCGTTGGATCTATGCTATGCGCATGCGCAGAAGCAATTTTTAATTTTTTAATTTTTTTTTATAAACCTTTATTTATAAACTGCAACATGTACAAACAGCTGAGAAACAATAATCAAAATAAGTATGGTGCCAGTATACTGTTTTTTTTTCCCAATAAAATACTGGAAAGGATAGAAATGTAGTTTGTCTCTTTTATCCGATTATTAATCGAAGTAATAATCGACAGATTAATCGATTATCAAATTAATCGTTAGTTGCAACCCTAAACACAATACAAAGTGCTATACAGTACTATCAAATAAACATAAGCTGGTGAGGATTAAACTTCGTCTTTATCAACAAGCCAAAGCAACAACAATGACAAGCTGAACTGTTTTGTATGCGCTGCTCTGCCAACAGTCGCGCACACACACTGAAGTCCCTTTGGCGGCTTCACAAACTATCAGAAATCACAAAAGTCCTTAACTTTGAATGAATGAATTTATTTATTTCGGCAGACAGACGTATATAGCAACACTTCATTGCTCTTTGTAGTTTGACAGACATGCAACGGCACCCACTGAAAAGGGATACGGGAAAAAAAGTGAGAATGCTTATCCATGTCCCGCCCCTAATTTACAAACAACTCATATGTTGGTTATATAGTCCAAGTTTCAACAGCAGATTTGATGGATACATGACCATTTCAGAACAAGTATAACATATGATAATGGATGATAATGACAAGTCAGTATACATACACCAATTAAATAGGAAGTTCATCTGGAGATTTAGGACTTAAAAAAAAAATGTAAACACATTTTGATCCCTGAGAATTTCAGTGGGATTTTTTTTAAACTGTCATTGCTCAGAACATTCTAATTAGTCAAAATCAATGTTATGAATTATTGAAACAATTTAAGGCTCCAATTACTTCACAATAGGTCTGCAACTAACGATTAATTTGATAATCGATTAATCTGTCGATTATTACTTCGATTAATAATCGGATACAAGAGACAAACTACATTTCTATCCTTTCCAGTATTTTATTGAAAAAAAACCCCAGCATACTGGCACCATACTTGTTTTGATTATTGTTTCTCAGCTGTTTGTACATGTTGCAGTTTATAAATAAAGGTTTATTAAAAAAAAAAAACAATCCAAAAAATAAAATAATAATTGCCTCTGCGCATAGCATAGATCCAACAAATCGATGACTAAATTAATCGCCAACTATTTTTATAATCGATTTAATCGATTAGTTGTTGCAGCCCTACTTCACAATACATCAAATATTCCACTTTGAAATATTTTCTGGAGAAAATATATTGCATATTTAGTGTGTTTGCCATAATAAAAAAAAACAAAGTTTTATTTCACAAAAAAGGGCATTAAACAAACAAAAACATACATTTTTTTTTATAAAAACAGATAAGAGACATACTTGTTGAAAGTAAAAAACAAAAAATGTGTGAAATATTTTTAACACTTTTGTGAGTGGGGCCCTTTTGTATCCCCAATATTTATTTTTTTTAAACCGTCATTGCTCAAAAAATAATGAATTAAAATCAATGTTGTTATAAATGATTGACCTATCTACGGTTCCAATTATGTAACATCAAATATCCCACTTTGAAATAATTTTGTGGAAAATATTGCATGTTTTGTGTTTTTTCCATTTAAAAACAAAAAGGTTTTTGACATAAATAACATAAAACAACAACAAAAAAACATATCGGCAGATAGACCTGAAGATGATCAAGAAATTAAAGCATAAAAAAAAATTACTTATTTTAAAATTTTTAAGACTGAGATTGGGGCCCTGAAGGTAAAAAAAATAAATCTAAATATTGTATCTGTTTTGAAAATGAAAAATATAAAAACGGTCCCCGCATGCTTTGATTTTTCAGTGTGCGGCCCCCAGTGGAAAAAGTTTGGACATGCATGAGTACGACTGCATGCATGCATGTCATTGTCTTGCATAATGTGGTGGCTAAATCTTAATGGAGACTATTTTAAGCTCACCTTCCTGACATTACTCAGCAACGCTTTGCTCTTCGGGAGAAGCCATTAAAAGGATAAAGTGGAGTTAGTAAGTCCGACCACAGGGGAAGGGAGGACAGAAGCTAATTGGAGTCGCTTCCTGCAGAACTATGACAACTAAAACGTGCTGACTGGGCGGTTTCAGGCGGGTACAAGCAGATGTGAAGTACTTATTTTTCATTTAAATATTGGTGTTAGTCCACGTCCAACATCATGCGTTAAAAGCCCTTGTGGACCCTTCAGTGCGTTGCTGGTGGAAATGTTGGCGTTACGTAACAAAGTGCCAGCTGGGGGTCAAGATGAGCTTCTTTTAGAAACCCTGCTAGCCTCTGAAATGAACAGATTAACTGACAGATTATTCCTATTTCCATCATTTCCTACTGGGAAACTTGTTTTTCCGCCCATAAGACGCCATTATTCATCAGATGACGGGGACAATACCACAAATATAGGAGACTTTTGTGATGTTTTAAAGGGAAATTGCACTTTTTGGGGGAATATTGCCTATCGTTCACAATCTATATGAGAGACATTGCGACCAATGTTCCCTCTAATTTTTCATGTGTGTGAGCAAACGCAAAAACTCCCTGAGCATTCAGCGGAGCCCATGTGAGCAACATCAGACGTGCACACTGTGGCTACACCAGCAGCACACCTGTCCCAAACCTGACTAAATAACAAGTTAAATCTCCATCCATCCATCCATTTTCTACCGCTTGTCCCTTTCGGGGTCGCGGGGGGTGCTGGAGCCAATCTCAGCTGCATTCAGGCGGAAGGCGGGGTACACCCTGGACAAGTCCCCACCTCATCGCAGGGCCAACACAGATAGACAGACAACATTCTCTTATTATTATAATCAAATGACAGCAGTCATTTCCATGAGGTTATTTTCTAATATAAGTGTTTAGGCCCACTTACAATGACAATAACAAAAAATATTGTTTTTCATGAACTGTGTACTTGTATTGTTTGTCTGGGTGGAGGTCCTGCTTTGGAAATAATTTGTACCCCTTTCAGACATTGCATTTAGTTCCCATTAAAACATTCACATGTTGCACAATGAGATGTAAGCAGGGGATCATGTGTACATTCCTGCAACTTCCTGTTTGTAAAAAATATTTTTTAATTAGTATTTATTTAATATACTTACAGCATTTCATGATTAATATTTATAAATTAAGATTCCTAATAAATGACACTAGAATAAGCACACATTTGATTGGTAAATCATAGTGTAACGACCTGGAATGGCACTTTATGTGTGGTGTTGGAGTTGTCCGACTTTTTGTGTGGCTGTAAACGCATCACTGGCTAAGTGCCATATGTGCATGTGTTGGCGCAAGTGAGAAAGAGCGAGCGGCTGCTGTTGATCTAACAAAGTTGCTTTTGGTCTGGTTTGTACTGCAGAAAATGACCACTTTTGCTAGATATACTTTTTTTTTACTAATGTTTTGGTGATGTGTTTATGGCCGACAATAAAGAGTTTTGCTCAGTAAAGTGATGGATGGAATTCATGTCCTCAAAGCGTATCGACAGACGTTACAATATTTGAACATTGATGACGAAAACTGTTTTCTCTGTCGTGTCCGTGTCGTGTCGAAAAGTGTTATGCGCTTATTTTTTTATTTGATTTTGTGCGTGGCTTAGATTTGCTGTGCGCAGAGGATGCTTGAGCAGTGCGCAATTGCACAGGCGCGCACCTTAGAGGGAACATTGATTGCGACGGATGTATTTTTTTTTAATGCATTGTAACTCGTAAATAAAAGTCAAATGGAAGGTGCCCTATTCCGCCGATAGAGCCCAATAAAAAAAAATCCAAAAAGCGGCAACAATACTCCATTTACATTTTGTGACTTGAATATTAACCAAGTATTAGTGATATTGTTATTATAAGCGCTAACGCAGACAAACTATTTATGGCGGCACCGTGAACACAAGCTTGTGTAGTGACATCATCGAGTGCTAAAATGCTTCCTTGCTTGTGGAAGATGATAAATCATGCCTCTCACATGGATACTAGAAGGATGAAGACATATTGGCACACTTTGACAGCCAATTTAGACACAAAAGATGCTTGGTTCCATCCCCCTTTTCTTCGAGGGGTTTATGAGTCACTCTTCATCTAAACAGGGATATAACAAGATTCTGTCAGTCGGCATCCAAATGACAGCAGACATTGTACAGTAAGTGATGTTTTATTATGTTTGTTGGCTCTCATAGTCTGCAGTGACTAGTAATCAGTGATGTTTTTAAAAAAAAACGCTGTGGTGCTTTTTTTTTTTTTTTTAAATCAATGGGTCATGTATGCTTAAAATAAGGAAAATACGTAAATATTAAATGTTATTATAAATGTGCTACATTACATACATACTTACAGCATGTATATAAAACCTTAAAGGCCTACTGAAATGAAATGTTTTTATTCAAACGGGGATAGCAGATCCATTCTATGTGTCATACTTGATCATTTCGCGATATTGCCATATTTTTGCTGAAAGGATTTAGTAGAGAACATCGACGATAAAGTTCGCAACTTTTGGTCGCTGATAAAGAAAAAGCCTTGCCTGTACCGGAAGTAGCGTGATGTCACAGGTTGAAAGGCTCCTCACATTTCCCCATTGTTTACACCAGCAGCGAGAGCGATTCGGACAGAGAAAGCGACAATTACCCCATTAATTTGAGCCAGGATGAAAGATTCGTGGATGAGGAACATGAGAGTGAAGGACTAGAGTGCAGTGCAGGACGCATCTTTTTTTGCTCTGACCTTAACTTAGGTACAAGCTGGCTCATTGGATTCCACACTCTCTCCTTTTTCTATTGTGGATCACGGATTTGTATTTTAAACCACCTCGGATACTATATCCTCTTGAAAATGAGAGTCCAGAACGCGAAATGGACATTCACAGTGACTTTTATCTCCACGACAATACATCGGCAAAGCACTTTAGCTACGGAGCTAACGTGATAGCATCGGGCTTAACTGCAGATAGAAACAAAATAAATAAACCCCTGACTGGAAGGATAGACAGAAAATCAACAATACTATTAAACCCTGGACATGTAAATACACGGTTAATGCTTTCCAGCCTGGCGAAGCTTAACAATGCTGTTGCTAACGACGCCATTGAAGCTAACTTAGCTACGGGACCTCACAGAGCTATGCTAAAAACATTAGCTATCCACCTACGCCAGCCAGCCCTCATCTGCTCATCAACACCCGTGCTCACCTGCGTTCCAGCGATCGACGGAGCGGCGGAGGACTTCACCCGATCATAGATGCGGTCGGCGGCTAGCGTCAGATAGCGCGTCTGCTATCCAAGTCAAAGTCCTCCTGGTTGTGTTCCTGCAGCCAGCCGCTAATACACCGATCCCACCTAAAGCTTTCTTCTTTGCAGTCTTCATTGTTCATTAAACAAATTGCAAAAGATTCACCAACACAGATGTCCAGAATACTGTGGAATTTTGCGATGAAAACAGAGCTTTTTGTATTGGATTCAATGTGTCCGAATACTTCCGTTTCAACGATTGACGTCACGCGCATATGTCATCATACATAGATGTTTTCAACCGGAAGTTTAGCGGGAAATTTAAAATTGCACTTTATAAGTTAACCCGGCCGTATTGGCATGTGTTGCAATGTTAAGATTTCATCATTGATGTATAAACTATCAGACTGCGTGGTCGGTAGTAGTGGCTTTCAGTAGGCCTTTAATGGAGGTGTTTGGATGTTTTTTTAAGGGCTTTTATCGGCAGAATAGAGCGACTCTCATCGGCTCTATTGTAAGCTGACTTTTGATCGCATTCATTTACTATTTCGAATTCATTAAAAAAAAAAAGAAAACGGTAAGTTTTCTTGTATTACATAAGATTGTGAATAAGCAAAATTCCAAAAAAAAAGTGCAATTCCCCTTTAAATAAAATACGAGAAATTCATGTCAGTTATGTTATTGTTCATGCTAAATGTATTCTAACGTGAACTAAAAGAACATTTATTCATTGAAAATACAGTGGAACTTATACAATGGTACTTTATTTTTTTTAATTTTGTCATAAAGAAATACAATCATGTGTGCTTACGGACTGTATCCCTGCAGACCGTATTGATCTATATTGATATATAATGTATATATTGTGTTTTTTATGTTGATTTAATAAAAAATAAAACAATTTTTAACATTTTTAAAAATTTGTTGTGCGGCCCGGTACCAATCGGTCCACGGACCGGTACCGGGCCGCAGCCCGGTGGTTGGGGACCACTGGCCTAGAGTACATCGCATCCATTACTCTGTCGCCACTTCTCAGCGCTTCACCGTGTTTTTTTTCTTTTTCTTTTCTCGCCATTGACTGAGTTTTGTCTACTTTGATAGGTCCAAAAAGAGCCTACAAACCAGCCTGGAAAGAACGAGGGAATTGTTGTGGACTTAGACTTAGAGAGGAGAGGAAACCCACACCCACTCTTGTCTTTGCCCCCACTCTCTTCTCCATCTCGTGTCTTCGCCCTTTGCTGACGGCAAGGTAAACATTATTGAACTTTTTTTGATTAGTGTCGCAACTTGGTTGTTAACGTTTTTGAGAGCACCAAAGGGACAGTTCAAGTTGCCGTTGTTGTTGTGTTATTTTGGTCGGTCTTTTACTAAAAGAGGGACTTTTGTCGAGGCCAGAACCAATTAATTATGTTCACATTGTTTCTTATGGGAAACTTTGCTTCACGAGCCATGTTCAAAAACCAATAAAGTTCATAAAGTGAGGTTCCACTGTACAATGGTAGCTTGGTTTTTATAAGCAAAAGGTCGGATGTACATGGAATCGTACCAAAACTGACGCAATTTTTCCCCATAAGAAATAAGATGAATCAAATTAATTCATACCAGACACCCAAACATATGAACACAAAACATGTTTATAGTTTTAAATGTAGAAAATAATTTTGAAATACATATAAATGAAGAATTAACATTTAACTTAACTTTTGCTGTAATTAAATACGTTTGGTGGCAAAGATGTTTTGTTTTTTCTTCAATTGGAATGTGTTTCTCACCTTCTTTATCAAAGCGCTGACACGCACAACTTTCTTTGGCTCCACGGTGGCTTATTTTGCAGACGTACTCAATAAAAAGTATACAGAGACTGAGTCAGCAACAGGTAAGATTCTTTGGGCACTTGATTCCGCGGAAAGATGGACAAGTTTGTTAGGCGCAAAGTTTAGCCGTTTCAGAAAACCGGTGCAAGGTTTCGACGGAAAAGCAAGACATATACAAAGTGGGTCATACAAAGACCAAGGTAACCCTGTAATACAAAACAGAATGTCTAATTAGCGTTCTTGCAAAGTTTTTTTTAGCTTTATATAGCAATTTTATAGTAAAAAAATCCAACATTTTCCAAACTTGTTTTACATAAATAATAGAAGAACTATAGTAAGACCAAATTAATTGTTATATTTGACACCTGTGGCAGTTCCTCTGCCGTGGGTTCCCCTGACCACCACACACTGCACAAGTATTCTGGATTCAATAATGTTTTTATTTAGTCCACTCTGCGGCAAACGCGCTCGACTTTTCAGCCTCAGTCTCTCTCGCTCTCTCCCTTGTGCTCTCCAGCGTGTGTCTTTTTCTCTCTCCAACTCAAACAACGTGTCTCGGTCCGGCTGCTGCTAATAAGGGCGACAGGTGATTAGATAGCCTGTCCCAGCTAGGCAATCCACTCACCTGCCGCTGGCTTCAAGGCCGGTTCTTACACACCCCGCTCCACGGCAGGCCCGCAGACCACGCCCCCCTCCACAACACCTTATCAAAGCATTAGAGTTGTTAAATATATTCAAAAATTAATTTTAACGGGGGTGGATAAATACGATACTAAAAGTTAGTTTACCTGACAACACAGTAGGATTGTCCCACTACCGATATTTTGGTACTGGTACCAAAATGTATTCCGATACTTTTCAAAATGAAGGAGACCACAAAAACATTTCATTATTGGCTTTATTTTTTTAATTTTAAACTTTATTGTTAGTTTTTAAGCTAAATGCGTCCATTCTTCCATTTTTTTTTTCTCCACACTGTTTCTGTTTGCGTTTCCTCTGCTCGTTTTACCAGCAATGTCACGTCGTGTCCGGTGGGAAAAAAAAGTACTGGTGTTTTTCAGAAGCAGTATAGTACCGTTTTAATTAATTAGTACCGCAGTACTTTATTAGTACTGGTCTACCGTACAACCCTACGACACAGATATTTTTTGGAAGCCATATTGGTTATGACAGCCTCTCTAAAATGTTTCCGATATGTCAATTATATATTGATTAGAGTGTTTTGAGGGGTTTGGCAGCAAAAGGAAGGAATGAAGAGTGGGTCAATGGTGTTGGTCTCAAACAACACGGTGATGACCGCTTGAAACACGAGAGATGTGCTTTTGTTGTTGTTTGTCTCGTGTGCAGGTGGACTCTTTGTCCCCCCCCCCCACCACCACCCAGGTCACATGAGCTCAGGTGACCCTAATATCGTAGGACATAACAAGAGACTGCGTGCTTTTTCAAACAGTTGGCATTTAAGCAAGCTAGCAGGTGCAGCAATCGATCAAACACGATTGATCGTATTATTTTTCCTGATCATGTTTGTGATAGTTCTTGTTGCTAGGCAGCGCGCCATTATAACGGCCCTGTAGGCCAATGAAAAAACGGGCCTTAGTATAGTACCACACCATCAGCCATATTAGTGATAATAAAATGCACATATTCCTTATAAAAAGTAAATATTTAATAAAAGCACCGTCTACTAACTGCAGTTTTGCTTGATTTAAAATAATTATTGAATATCCAAACAACTTTTTTTTTCTTCTGGTCTTTTTTTTAATATATATATATATATATATATATATACCTAATCACTTGGCCCGGTGTATAAAATCAAGCACTTAGGCATGGAGACTGTTTCTACAAACATTTGTGAAAGAATGGGCCGCTCTCAGGGATTTCCAGCGTGGAACTGTCAAAGGATGCTATCTGTGCAATAAATCCAGTCGTGAAATTTCCTCGCTCCTAAATATTCCAAAGTCAAGATTATTATAAGAAAAGTGAAGAGTTTGGGAATAACAGCAATTTAGCCACCAAGTGGTAGGCCACGTAAACTGACAGAGAGGAGTCAGCGGATGCTGAAGCGCATAGTGCAAAGACTTTCTGCACAGTCAGTTGCTACAGACCTCCAAACTTCATGTTACCTTCCTATTAGCCCACGTACAGTACACAGAGAGCTCCATGGAATGGGTTTCCATGGCCGAGCAGCTGCATGCAGTGGTGTAAAGCACGTCGCCACTGGACTCTAGAGCAGTGGAGATGACTTCTCTGGACTGATGAGTCACGCTTTTCCATCTGGCAATCTGATGGACCAGTCTGGGTTTGGAGGTTGCCAGGAGAACGCTACATTTCGGACTGCATTGTGCCGAGTGTGAAATTTGGTGGAGGAGGAATTATGGTGTGGGGTTGTTTTTCAGGAGTTGGGCTTGGCCCCTTAGTTCCAGTGAAAGGAACTTTGAATGCTCCAGGATACCAAAACATTTTTGGACAATTCCATGGGATGGCACTTTAAGTTCATATGTGAGTAAAGGCAGATGGCCAAATACTTTTGGCAATATAGTGTATATATATATATATATATATATATATATATATATATATATATATATATATATATATATATATATATATATATATATATACCCCACGGGCCAACAAAAGTACAAAAACAAGCTGCGTAGCACAAATGACCCCCCAGTCTGGACTCTCAACGATCTTATTTCATTTTCGTAAAATCTGGGATAGGCTCCAGCCCCCCCCCCGTGACTCCAAAATGGAGAGGCGGTAAAAAATTGAATGGGTGCAAATCTCTGTATTAGAAAATGCGGCGGGAAAAAATGGCATCAGCATCAGCCAGTCCCTGTGGGGCACTGCCTGCCTTGCCCGTACCGCAGTTGCTGTTGCTGTGAAGCACAAGGACACAGCAGTAATCTGCAACACTTGTGATGTAATCCGTCACAAATGAGGGCACTGGAGCAACTTTGTATTTCAAATAATGAGGTCAAATATTTAAGGTGTGCCGCTGTGCTTGCTCAGTGGGTCTCGAGTAAACACAAATGAGAACATTGCAACACTCTAGCAGTGCTTTTTTTTTCTGTGGCGTGAACACACGTAACATATTTTTATGTCTTTAATGCAACGGTGCACAACTGCACTGCTGTTGTAAAATACATGTCATATTTGGGCCCGCTCATGTCCGAGCTAAAGTGTACGCGCCGCCATCTTTGCTGACATGACATGACCTGAGCAGCTCTGTCACGATGCGAGTGAATTTCCACAGTGCCCGCAGCATGGCGAGAGAAATGCAGTCAAGTAGCCGCGACGCTATCTCGTTACTAATCACATAATCTGTTTGGCACAAACACGCTTTTCCATTCCACCTTACATAACGAGGGGTCTATGTGCACTCCTGTTCTGGCTTGTTGCTAATATTTTCTATAGAGCAGGGGTGTCAAAGTCAAGAAGGAATTATCTATGGCCCCCGGGATGATATTTAATTAGTAGTAGAACCAGCCCGCAGGCCATCGCCCGCCTGCTGCTGTTTTGCACGCACCAATACTCCATCAGTGTTGGTGGTAGGAATTTTCAAAACGGGGTTCCAGGGACCCCATCAAGTCATAAAAATGGGGTCCCGCTGTCAGGTTCAAACACTGATGACATCTATTAAACAGGACAAGAAGCAAAGAATCAAACAGAGACAGAATTAAATGTGGCTCAATTTGAGGAGAAACGTCTGGTCTGTACTCTTGTACAGTCTCCAGCACGCTCTGCCAAAAGATTGCACGCCTCCTTCTTCTATTTCAGGGGTGGGCAATTAATTTTTACCGGGGGCCGCATGAGAAACCCGAGCACTGCTGGAGGGCCACATCGACAATATTTCAATTAAATTTTGCTCAATATTATTTTTGATATATACCGTAAGATAAATAATAATAATAATAATAATAATTAATAATAATAGTAATACTTCAACATAGTGTATGTAACAGCATTCCATGACTAATATAAATAAATTAACATTAATAATAAATGACAGTAAAATAAGCACACGTATGACTGAGGAGTCATAGTGTAACTTTGTGTGATGTTTGAGTTGTCCGACTTTTTGTGTGGCCATAAACGCACCAGTGGTTTAGTGCTATGCGTGTTGGTGACAGATGACAAGTTGGTTTTGGTCTGGTTTGTACGGCAGAAAATGACTAGTTTTTCGAGATAGAAGTGTTTTACTTATGTTTTTGGTGTGGTTATGTCCGAATATAAACAGTTTTGCTCAATAAAGTGATCGATATAATTCCTGGCCTCGAAGCATCTCGATAGACGTTACAATAATTGAACGGTGTTCAATTGAACGGTGTTGACGAACACCGTTAGGGCCGCTTGTTGTCACTGTCACTCAAAGTTGCATTGCAAAATTACATAGAATAAATATGTTTATTTTGTTTAGAATTCAGATGGGATTTGATTTGGTGCGCGGCATATATTTGCTGTGCGCAGCAGACGCTTGAGCAGTGCGCAATTGCGCAGGCACGCACCTTACAGGGGACGTTGCTTTGCAGTTCATGTCTTTTTGAAAACACGCCATTCCTCATCAACTTTTCTCTTTTTAGCGTCTCGGGTGTAAACCGTGCATCACTTGTCGCTGCATGTGCACCTTCACTCGCAGGTTACACACTGACACACGCCCATAAATAATACTTTTCAAAATAAAAGCAGCACAGTTGTATTGCGCGCACGACATAGATGTTTTTTCAACTTTATTTCGTAATTAATGATTGCAGCTGTTCACATTCACTCACAATCACGCACACGCATACGTCCACACGGAAGTAATACAAATAACGATTTTCAAAACAAAAGCAGCACCGTTGTATTGCACACTCGACATAGATACTTTTTAAAATGTATTTTGTAATTTATAATTGGCCTCACGCGGGCCGGACAGGGACGCACAAAGGGCCGGATGCGGCCCGCGGGCCGCAGAATGCCCAGGTCTGCTCTTCTTCTATTTGGTCCTTCCCTGACCACATGGCCACAGCTGTTTCTAAGGGACGAGGGTCGTAAACAGTTCACAGAAAAGGTCGGTTCAAAAAAGAGGACGTAAAAGAGTTCAAAAAGAGGTTCGTAAAACAGTTCAAAAAGGAGGTTCAAAAAGAGGTAGTCTGGAACTTGGGCAGATTTGGGCATTCTATATTGTGTTTTGGGAAAAGGTTGTCATAAACGTTATTTAATTCATTAAAAAAATATATACAAAAGAAAACAAATGTTTCTGCATATATGTATTCAATTATAAACATTTATTCACTCTCTTCTTCCCTTCACGGATCTAAACTTTACCACTGGCGGTATTTTTTCCTATATTTTTATTGTATAATTTTCAGAATGTGTTTGTTCTATTTTTGGCCAAAGTAAGACAAAGAAAACAATCTGAAGTTGTCTTTAATTTTTTGTTTTAAGGCCATGATTTTAATAATCCGGCCCGCGTGTGCACAGATTTTCCTCCATGCGGCCCCTGAGCTAAAATGAGTTTGACACCCCTGCTATAGAGGCTCACTCGGCGTCATATATTGGGAGGCATTAGAGTTTTTTATTTTTTTGTTTTTTTTTATTTTTATTTTTTAAATAATTTATTAATCAATCAAACAAAACAATACACAACAATACCATAATAATGCAATCCAATTCCAAAACCAAACCCGACCCAGCAACATTCAGAATAGCAATAAACAGAGCAATTGAGAGGACACACAAACATGGCACAGAACAATCTAAAAGTAGTGAAACAAAAAATTATATTATCAACAACAGTGTCAATATTAGTAACAATTTCAATATAACGGTGATTAAAAATCCCTCATTTACATTATCCTTACAGACATGAATAAAATAATAAAAAATAAAAAAAGAACAATAGTGTCACAGTGGCTTACACTTGCATCGCATCTCATAAACTTGACAATACATTGTGTCCAATATTTTCCACAAAGATGTAATAAGTCATATTTTTGGTTCATTTAATAGTTAAAACAAATTTAAATAATAGATCCCATATTCCAATATATGACTCATTATTATCTAAACTAAATGCAGTTTTTTCTACTGATATCATCTCCATAGCTTGTGTATACCAGTCAGAATGTGTTGGACTATCAACATCTATCAATTTTTTTAATATTACCCTTTTTGTTATTATGCATATTGAAAGAAATGCATTTTTACTCTTTGATGACACGTTACTAAATTGATGGAGATCCCCAAGAATACAAGTTTGCAGTGTCATTGGGATGTTTATATTAAGGAATGTGATTGATTACACACAAACTGTATACACATACTGTACATATACATTCACTGTACAAACACACATATACACATGCTGTACATATACATTCACTGTACAAGCACACATATACACATACTGTACATATACAAGTACATATGCACACATACACTCATGCACATAATCACGTTTCATCAAACATATATTAACGTTGTTGCCCTAGGGCAGGGGTCGGCAACCCAAAATGTTGAAAGAGCCATATTGGACCAAAAATACAAAAACAAATCTGTCTGGAGCCGCAAAAAATTAAAAGCCATATTACATACAGATAGTGTGTCATGAGATATAAATTGAATTAAGATGACTTAAAGGAAACTAAATGAGCTCAAATATAGCTACAAATGAGGCATAATGCTGCAATGTGTACATATAGCTAGCCTAAATAGCATGTTAGCATCGATTAGCTTGCAGTCATGCACTGACCAAATATGTCTGACTAGCACTCCACACAAGTCAATAACATCAACAAAACTCACCTTTGTGCATTCACGCACAACGTTAAAAGTGTGGTGGACAGAATGAGACAGAAAAAGAAGTGGCATAAAACACGTCCTAGAAAGTCGGAGAAAGTTATACTTGTAAACAAACTACGGTGAGTTCAAGGACCGCCAAAATTAGTAGGACAAAACGGCGCTCGCCAAATACTCGAATCAGTGAAGCATGTTTAATATAAACAGTGTGCTTTATAACAATTAGGGAGGTTTGCGTCATGTTTGTCCTCCTACGGAAACCATATTAAAACAAAAACTTTTTTTTTTCCTCATCTTTTTCCATTTTTCATACATTTTTAAAAAAGCTCCTGAGAGCCACTAGGGCGGCGCTAAAGAGCCGCATGCGGCTCTAGAGCCGCGGGTTGCCGACCCCTGCCCTAGGGTAAACTGGGTATAACACATGGCACACTGACAAAGCTTAACCTATTGTTACTATAACAATCTACAAGGTTAATGTAGGTTGTTTCTCTTTCTTCCCCTCCATTTTTCTGCATTCTTTCGTATCTCACGTTATCATTACGTATATGTATTGTTGCATTTGAGCAATTGTATTGTTGATAATAAAGGAAAAGTATTGGTATTGTTTATTATCAATAGCACTATTTCTATTGGTATTCATATTGCTCCATTTTTAGTGTAATAATGCTCATTGTCATTTCTGTATTATTTTTTATTTTCGCTAACTGCTTATTTGCTATTACTTTTACCATCAAATTTGTACATGTCGTATTTGCTGATGTTGCTCTGTTGTTGTTGTTGTTGTGTTTGCTGTTGTTGTTTTTGTCTCTCTGTCTAATCCCCCTCTTGTCCCCACAATTCCCCCCTCTGTCTTCCTTTTTTTCTCTTTCTATCCCCTCCTGCTCCGGCCCGGCTGCACCAAATGATAATATAAATACATTTAATAAAGTCAAAATACAAATAAGGCAACAAGAGAAGTATCCTACACTTCTCTTTTTTAAAGTAAATCTGAACAGCCGATATGGGCATCTACATCTGCTATATGATTTGCCTGAGAAGCTGGGCAGGACAAAAAAAAAAGAAAAAAAAAAAAGGAATGTGATTGCTTCTTTTGTTGTTTTCAACCATAACTCTTTTATTCTCTGACATTCCCGGTTGTTGGGGTTTAAGGAAGTATACTTCGTGGGCTGAAGCAAATATACATAATTTTAGAACAGTGTAGCCGGGGAAAAAAAAGTAGCTTCAAAGTCTGCATTTCCAACGATGACTTGTACTTTAGTAGTAATGGTAGAAATCTGCAAACTTATCCTGGATCAGTCATTTAGAGTTGAAAAAAAAGCTCAGGAAAAGTAGGTCAATCCCTCGGGACAAAGCAGCACTCGCGTATGAATCAAGAAGCGTAGAGCTTGCTATGAATGAACGCTTTCATGTTACGTAGAAACGTGGCGGTCTGCTGTTTGCTTAATTTTTCAGACAAATTGCACATTAGAGATGCAATCCCAAAAGTAGTTATTAGTATTGGATCAAAACCAATGTGATAAAACTGATATTTCTGATGAGATTGATAATTTACAGTTTATTTTCTCCTATGGAGGTTTTTCAAAATTGTTATATTTACAGTCAAGCCACAGATTTTGACTTCAATTTTTTTACATTTAAAACACTTCCTTGTGGTACATAACATATAATGCTGTTTTTTGGTCAAAATGTTGCATAGAATATGATTTGCAGACCATCTCTAAACGGCGGCCTTATTTACGTGCCTCCGCTTTGACTGCGTCTTCTCCCCGCCATCTTTTGTTGTAGTTTTTAAGCACTTCCATAGCCAGTCTACTGACAGATATAAGTTAGAACAATACGCTACTTTGTGTTTGAAATGGCAACAGCGGAGGATGCACGTGCACGTACGAGCCAGTCCGCCCCACAACAAGAGGATAGCGCAAAAGGAGATTATTGACTACAATGGCGGATCTCCATTGGGTAAATTTAGACCACATAGGGATAATTCGCTGACCTCATCAATCTGGCAAATTCCAAACGGCTCGTTTCCCGGAAGTATGAAGCAAGGCAAGATTGTTTTATAAATATCTCTTCGATACCTCCACGGTTCGATTTAAAATTTTCGGGACTTATGGTGCGTTCCATTTAAGTTAAGTTAAAGTACCAATGATTGTCATTGAAATTTGTCCTCTGCGTTTGACCCATCCCCTTGTTCACCCACTGGGAGGTGAGGGGAGCAGTGGGCAGCAGTGGGCAGCAGTGGTAGCCGCGCCCGGGAATCATTTTTGGTGATTTAACCCCTAATTCCAACCCTTGATGCTGAGTGCCAAGCAGGGAGGTAATGGGTCCCATTTTTATAGTCTTTGGTATGACTCGGCCAGGGTTTGAACTCACAACCTACCGATCTCAGGGCGGACACTCTAACCCAGGGGTCACCAACGCGGTGCCCGCGGGCACCAGGTAGCCCGTAAGGACCAGATGAGTAGCCCGCTGGCCTGTTCTAAAAATAGCTCAAATAGCAGCACTTACCAGTGAGCTGCCTCTATTTTTTAAATTTTATTTATTTACTAGGAAGCTGGTCTCGCTTTGCCCGACATTTTTAATTCTAAGAGAGACAAAACTCAAATAGAATTTGAAAATCCAAGAAAATATTTTAAAGACTTGGTCTTCACTTGTTTAAATAAATTCATAATTTTTTTTACTTTGCTTCTTATAACTTTCAGAAAGATAATTTTAGAGAAAAAATACAACCTTAAAAATGATTTTAGGATTTTTAAACACATATACCTTTTAAATTCCTTCCTCTTCTTTCCTGACAATTTAAATCAATGTTCAAGTAAAAACATTTTTTTTATTGTAAAGAATAATAAATACATTTTAATTTAATTCTTCATTTTAGCTTCTGTTTTTTCGACGGAGAATATTTGTGAAATATTTCTTCAAACTTATTATGATTAAAATTTAAAAAAAAAATTCTGGCAAATCTAGAAAATCTGTAGAATCAAATTGAAATCTTATTTCAAAGTCTTTTGAATTTCTTTTAAAATGTTTGTTCTGGAAAATCTAGAAGAAATAATGATTTGTCTTTGTTAGAAATATAGCTTGGTCCAATTTGTTATATATTCTAACAAAGTGTAGATTGGATTTTAACCTATTTAAAACATGTCATCAAAATTCTAAAATTAATCTTAATCAAAAAAAATTACTAATGATGTTCCATAAATTCTATTTTTAATTTTTTCAAAAAGATTCGAATTAGCTAGTTTTTCTCTTCTTTTTTTCGGTTGAATTTTGAATTTTAAAGAGTCGAAATTGAAGATAAACTATGTTTCAAAATTTAATTGTCTTTTTTTTTTTCGTGTTTTCTCCTGTTTTAAACTGTTCAATTAAGTGTAAATATCTTTAATTATTAATAATATCATAGAGTTAAAAGGTAAATTGAGCAAATTGGCTATTTCTGGCAATTTATTGAAGTGTGTATCAAACTGGTAGCCCTTCGCATTAATCACTACCCAAGAAGTAGCTCTTGCTTTCAAAAAGGTTGGTGACCCCTGCTCTAACCACTAGGCCACTGAGTAGGTACTAGGAAGTCCAAATTCTGAGTCGGAATTTCAACTGGAACGCCCCTCGCGGTCGGAGCACTCTCACCAAAGGGTGGCTGCTCTGGATGTAAACAATAATATAGTCTCCTGTAATATCCATTATTAACATTTTTGATTCGTTTTTGTCGCACTAAGTCAGCCACATACGACGTGATCTGTTTTTATATGATAACGTTACTGTAGTGTAAATTCCGTTTTTTTTTTTCCATTTTCCATTTCCGCTACAACGTTCTACGCTGCTAGCAATAGCGTCCGTGTTTCCTCTTAATCCGCCGTGTTTGAATGTTGCAGAAGGAGTGCATATTTTCCCATAAGTTGTTTACGTTTGGACAAGGCCAGCACAAAAAAAAAGCTTTGGCGGCTGTAGCCATCATGATTTCAGACCTCGTAACTAGAACGCTCACAACGTCATTCCCAGCTCCGACTTCCAACTTCCCAGGTAAATGGAAGGCACCATTATGCGGATCCCAAATACACGACAGCAGGTACCAATAGGTAAGAAAAGTTGGTTTTGCATAATAACAGGTCCCCCTTTTTGTAATCAGCAAGTTTTTTCTTGATTGGAAATGACACTGTACAATAGGGGTGTGGGGAAAAATCGATTCGAATTCGAATCGCGATTCTCACGTTGTGCGATTCAGAATCGATTCTCATTTTTAAAAAAATCAATTTTTTAAATGATTATTTAAAAACATTTAAAAAAAATTTTTTTAATTAATCAATCCAACAAAACAATACACAGCAATACCATAACAATGCAATCCAATTCCAAAACCAAACCCGACCCAGCAACATTCAGAATAGCAATAAACAGAGCAATTGAGAGGAGACACAAACATGACACAGAACAATCTAAAAGTAGTGAAACAAAAATGAATATTATCAACAACAGTGTCAATATTAGTAACAATTTCAACATAGCAGTGATTAGAAATCCCTCATTGACATTATCCTTACAGACATGAATAAAATAATAAAAAAGAAAAAAAGAACAATAGTGTCACAGTGGCTTACACTTGCATCGCATCTCATAAGCGTGACAACACACTGTGTCCAATATTTTCACAAAGATAAAATAAGTCATATTTTTGGTTCATTTAAAAGTTAAAACAAATTTACATTATTGCAATCAGTTGATAAAACATTGTCCTTTACAATTATAAAAGCTTTTTACAAAAATCTACTACTCTGCTTGCATGTCAGCAGACTGGGGTAGATCCTGCTGAAATCCTATGTATTGAATGAATAGAGAATTGTTTTGAATCGGGAAAAAAATCGATTTTGAATCGAGAATCGTGTTGAATTAAAAAAAAAAATCGATTTTGAATCGAATCGTGACCCCAAGAATCGATATTGAATCGAATCGTGGGACACCCAAAGATTCACAGCCCTACTGTACAATGTAAAAACTGTCATGATCCGTGGCCGGGTCATGTTTTGTTTAGTTATGTTCTGTTAGTTTTGGACTCTCTGAGTTCCTGTTTTGTGCACCTCTGGGTTTGTTTTGGTTTCCATGGGGATTAATTGGGTTCACCTGCCTCTGGTTAGTGGTCAGCATGCTCACCTGCTGTCGACCACTAATCAGAGAGCTATTTATTCGTGTTGCTCGTCACACTCGGTCTGGCTTCATTGTTTGCTACACGCAACATGTTACGTTGGTATTTCTTGTCTCCTAGCTTCTATGATTCCTGTGCGATCGGGACGCATCCCTTTTGTTTTTGCCTGTTTGTATCTTCGGTGTATGATTTATGAGAAATAAATCACCTCCTACCTCACGCTGTCGTCCGGAGTTGTCCGTCTGCATCTGGGAGGAAGGACCCCGTAGTAAGTTGCGACCCCCAAGAGACACAAACGGGATCATTGTGGAAAGAATTGTCTTCGCTTTAGTTTGCATAACAACAAAAACTTTAAAGAGGTCATTTGATTTTTTTATAATTTTTTTTTTTTACATTAAAAATACTTCCTTTGTGGTCTACATAACTTGTAATGCTCAAAATGTTGCACAGATTGTTTTACAGACCATCTTCAAGCCGCCTTCTGATTGTGTCTTCGGAATGCAATGTTTTGTGGGCGGTCCTTTTGATTGATTGATTGATTGAGAAGTTTATTGACATCTTAAAGAATTGAATACATGTAATGCTTTAAAAAGGCAAATGGATGGCACAAAAAGCCAAAAGGCTTGTTTCCATTGTGGTCCATTAAATATTCATCACATTTGATACATTCAATAATAGAACATATATAACCTGTAACATGTATATAAAAAAATAACGTTACATTTTTTAAAATAAATTATGTACATATATACACAGTATACATGTCAGGTGATTTGAAAAACAATATATACAAAAAATAGGGGGTGGGGGGGGGGGGGGTTATATACACTATGTACATGACACTATGTACATGACTATGCACATGTTGACTCCAAGAGTGTGCAAAACAGAATGAGAAAATATATATACACTATAACCACATATACACCTGTTTGATGCTTCGAAGAGTTGCTGGGGATCCATTTTGGTTCGGATCAGGTAGAGGTTGAGCTGAGCCATGATTTTATGGTTTTAAAATTCAGTAGGGAAGTTCGAATTTTATGGTCTGTTGGCAGTGCATTCCACTGGGTGGTGGCAAAATAGTAGAATGCATTTTTTCCCATGAGAGTCTTGAATTTGGGTGGGGGCGAGGTCTGAGGAACTCCCTCTCGTGTAGTACCTGTGAGCATCACTTACTCTGGTGGTCCCAAATTACGTGCCGAAGTCCTCCTCCAGGCCTTAGACTGCATCTTCTCCCCCCGTCAGCCATGTTGTAGTTTTTAGCGCTAACAGAAAAAGTTCAAACTATACGCTACTTTTTATTACAAAACCCAAAACCAGTGAAGTTGGCACGTTGTGTAAATGGTAAATAAAAACAGAATACAATGATTCGCTAATCCTTTTCAACCTATAATCAATTGAATAGACTGCAAAGACAAGATATTTAACATTCAAACTGAAAACATTGTTATTTTTTGCAAATATTAGCTCATTTGGAATTTGATGCCTGCAACATGTTTCAAAAAAGCTGGCACAAGTGGCACAAAAGACTGAGAAAGTTGAGGAATGCTCATCAAACACTTATTTGGAACATCCCACAGGTGGACAGGCTAATTGGGAACAGGTGGGTGCCATGATTGGGTATAAAAGCAGCTTCTATGAAATGCTCAGTCATTCACCAACAAGGATGGGGTGAGGGTCACCACTTTGTGAACAAGTGCATGAGCAAATTGTCGAACAGTTTAAGAACAACATTTCTCAACGAGCTATTGCAAGACATATAGGGATTTCACCATCTACGGTCCGTAATATCATCAAAAGATTCAGAGAATCCGGAGAAATCACTGCACGTAAGCGATAATATTATGGACCTTTGATCCCTCAGGCGGTACTGCATCAAAAAGCGACATCAGAGTGTAAAGGATATCACCACATGGGCTCAGGAACACTTCAGAAAACCACTGTCAGTAGCTACAGTTGGTCGCTACATCTGTAAGTGCAAGTTAAAACTCTACGATGCAAAGCCAAAGCCATTTATCAACAACACCCAGAAACGCTGTGCCAACTTTTTTGCAATGTGTTGCTGCCATTAAATTCTAATGATTCATTGCAACAACAACAAAAACAAAAAGTTTCTCAGTTTGAACATTAAATATCTTGTCTTTGCAGTCTATTAAATTGAATATAAGTTGAAAAGGATTTCCAAATCATTGTATTCTGTTTTTATTTACCATTTACACAACGTGTCGACTTCACTGGTTTGGGGTTTTGTAGAATTGGCAACAGTGGAGAATGCATGTGCATGAATGAACCAGTCTGTCCCACAACAAGAGGATGGAGAAAAAGAAGGAACTTATTGACTTCAACTGGATAACAAATGGCGGACTCGCACAAAGCTCTGACGTACCTAAATTAAAAATACATCACTAAAGTCTCAAATTCCGAGTGGCTTGTTTGGAGAAACTATGAAGGAAGGCAAGATTGTTTAAAAAATATCTCCGCCATACCTCCATGGTTTGATCTAAAATTGTCAAATCAAACCATGGAGCCATGACAAAGACATGTATGAAACAATATTGCCTTTTTTCGTACTTCCTTCAAACGAAACCATCTGGAATGTTCCCTAATTCTGACGTTTTCCCCCAAGTGTGACGTCAGTGGATTATCCATATATGGTGGAAATTTACCCAAAGTGATTTGCGCACGTCGGCGCTGTACAAGTAAATTGAATTATTGTGTTGATTTTGTCAGTGAAATAGCAAAGAATTCTATTATCTTGAACATTTTCATATAAAACGTATAGCCTACTAGCGGTTTACTTGGTCTGATGGATGCCATACCGTGTTGTATCTTCCACTTATAATTAAATGTGTCAGAGTAAATCATCAAAACAATAGTTTCATAGATAGTAAAATAAAAATGTTATTTTTGGATAGTCTTACTATGTACTGTATGTATGTACATGTATTTATATACAGTATGTATATATATATATATATATATGTGTGTGTGTGTGTATATATACTAGGGGTGTAACGATACGTGTATTTGTATTGAACCGTTTCGGTACGGGGGTTTCGGTTCGGTTCGGAGGTGTACCGAACGAGTTTCCACACGAACACATTAAGTAGCCGCCTCCGCCTCATAAACTTTATTTTATTTTTTGCAAATAATAATTAACTTAGAATTTCATGGCTGCAACACGTGCCAAAGTAGTTGGGAAAGGGCATGTTCACCACTGTGTTACATGGCCTTTTCTTTTAACAACACTCAATAAACGATTGGGAACTGAGGCAACTAATTGTTGAAGCTTTGAAAGTGGAATTCTTTCCCATTCTTGTTTTATGTAGAGCTTAAGTCGTTCAACAGTCCGGGGGTCTCCGCTGTCGTATTTTACGCTTCATAATGCGCCACACATTTTCAATGGGAGACAGGTCTGGACTGCAGGCGGGACCAGGAAAGTACCCGCACTCTTTTTTTACGAAGCCACGCTGTTGTAACACGTGCTGAATGTGGCTTGGCATTGTCTTGCTGAAATAAGCAGGGGCGTCCATGAAAAAGACGGCGCTTAGATGGCAGCATATGTCGTTCCAAAACCGGTATGTACCTTTCAGCATTAATGGCGCCTTCACAGATGTGTAAGTTACCCATGCCTTGGGCACTAATGCACCCTCATACCATCACAGATGCTGGCTTTTCAACTTTGCGTCGATAACAGTCTGGATGGTTCGCTTCCCCTTTGGTCCGGATGACACGATGTCGAATATTTCCAAAAACAATTTGAAATGTGGACTCGTCAGACCACAGAACACTTTTCCACTTTGCATGAGTCCATCTTAGATGATTTCGGGCCCAGAGAAACCGGCGGCGTTTCTGGGTGTTGTTGATAAATGGCTTTTGCTTTGCATAGTAGAGCTTTAACTTGCACTTACAGATGTAGCGATGAACTGTATTTAGTGACAGTAGTTTTCTGAAGTGTTCCTGAGCCCATGTGGTGATATCCTTCAGAGATTGATGTCGGTTTTTGATACAGTGCCGTCTGAGGGATCGAAGGTCACGGTCATTCAATGTTGGTTTCCGGCCATGCTGCTTACGTGCAGTGATTTCTCCAGATTCTCTGAACCTTTTGATGATATTATGGACCGTAGATGGTGAAATCCCTAAATTTCTTGCAATTGCACTTTGAGAAACGTTGTTCTTAAACGGTTTGACTATTTGCTCACGCAGTTGTGGACAAAGGGGTGTACCTCGCCCCATCCTTTCTTGTGAAAGACTGAGCATTTTTTTGGGAAGCTGTTTTTATACCCAATCATGGCACCCGCCTGTTCCCAATTAGCCTGCACACCTGTGGGATGTTCCAAATAAGTGTTTGATGAGCATTCCTCAACTTTATCAGTATTTATTGCCACCTTTCCCAACTTCTTTGTCACGTGTTGCTGGCATCAAATTCTAAAGTTAATGATTATTTGCAACAAAAAAAAAAAGTTTATCAGTTTGAACATCAAATATGTTGTCTTTGCAGCATATTCAACAGAATATGGGTTGAAAATTATTTGCAAATCATTGTATTCCGTTTATATTTACATCTAACACGATTTCCCAACTCATATGGAAACGGGGTGTGTAATATTATTATTTAGGAACAAGTCAATACAACCAGTATTTGCAGTTTCGTGCAAACGCATTGAATGAGAAGGTGTGTATGTATATATATACGTATATACATATATATTTATACCTTCATTGAATGAGGAGAAGGTGTGTCCAAACTTTTGGCCTATATTATTTAGGAACAAGTATTTGCAGTTTCGTGCGTGGAGCGAGTGTACTACCCACAATGCATTGCGGCGGCTCCTGCCATTTAAATAGCGCCTCTTACCACTCAGATCAGCAGATTCCCAGCGGCAGTCAAGCGATGATCATAGCCAACTTTGTACCTGTTTTTAAAAAAGACAAAAATAAACGAACAGCCAAAGACTCTGCTTCAAGGGTTTCGCTTCTTCCTGCCGGATGGTGAACTTTCCTGAGCGTCTTTTTTGTTAAAAGATTTTCCAAGGACGTGAAAAGGCTGTCATGTTGAAAACAGAGCAAAGGTAGGAAGCCTCATGTTTTCATGCTAATTGTAGCACTCTTTTAGCTTCGTGCGTCTCCGTCTTTACCTGGAAAAAACATCCCCCCTTGTTAATGTCGCTAAATATTAAGCTCAGGCTGAGCAACGACCGTTTAAACGCAATGCAAACAATTATTGGGTGTTTTTAAATATTAGGTAACGTGACTTCCGGTTGATGTCGAGCACATTGAATGTTTCCAACTTTAACTCGTTTCAATTGTTCAGCAGTTGTGAAAGTGAATGTTTCGTCATCTGTGTTATTTAATGTGTTTTATGACGACATGACTTACATTATGTTTTGGATTGTAGGCAGAATAAGAGCTAACTTTGGATGTGTTTTATATTCTAATAACATATATGCATGCCATGATTAGCATGTTTCTACGGTTCTCAAAACATCTACGGTGGCCGACAGGGTTGATTGAGTCTTAAAGCGCCTGCGCACAGAAATTAATCAGAAGCTCACAAACACCGTAAATCAAATGCAACCGGAAGATCCTGCAACTTTAATAAAACTGAAAGCACGTCAACCCTGCCAGATAAAAAAAAAAAAAAAAAAAAATTCTGTTTGGCATTTAAAGCGAAACTGCATTTTTAAAAAATTGTGCCTAACATTCACAATCCTTATGTAAGACAAGCACACATGTTTTTAATTTTTATTATGCATTGTAACTTGTAAATAAACGCCAGCAAAAAGTCAGCTAGGCCTTTTTCCACCACAGGACCTTTCCCACTTACCCAGGTAAATTAAGTTCTCCCTGTGTTTCCACCAAAAACTACCCAGGTGGATTTTTAGTTCTTCAGGAGCCTTTTCGGAGTTCCTCCTCGCTCGGTGGGACTTTTCGAAGCGACCCTGAAGCCTTTCGGGGGGCTTTACTGTCAAACGCTGATTGGTTGATCACAGATGGGAGCGTTCCTAAAACTTATTTTTTAAACACACCACCACCACGAGGATGACTTGTTTATTTCTTGTGTATTTCTATCACAACAAATGGAGATAAAGAAGAACGAAAGGAGCTTTCGACTTGCAGCAACTTTTGTGGGGCGTCTTTGTGCTGAAGAGCGCTGATCAGTGGAACTATCACCTCCTGGGAGGCGAGGGGAGAAGTGAGCAGCAGCGGTGGCCGTGCCCGGGAAATAATTTTTGGTGATTTAACCCCCAATTCCAACCCTTGATGCTGAGTGCCAAGCAGGGAGGTAATGGGTCCCATTTTTATAGTCTTTGGTATGACTCGGCCAGGGTCCGGACTTACGACCTACCGATCTCAGGGCGGTGATGGGTCAAATGCAGAGGATAATTTCACCACACTTAGTGTGTGTGACAACCATTGGTACACACACATCTTGCAGTGTTTTTATGCCGCTGTATTCTTTAAACAATATACAATGTAGCTGCTGACAGAAGCACATTGTATTATATGTTATATAATTTCATAGTTGGTTAGAGTAAATAAATACAATGTATAAATATAAGTTCATATTTACATATAATGTGATTTAAAAATATGTATTTTCTTTGGTAATTTCATGCAAGTATATGTTAACTTTATTTTTGTTACAAAACTCATGTAAATTGGAGAGGACCATATTTTTTGTTCCGGTTTGGTCACATGGTTGGGGGGACAATTTATATGTGACGGAATAAGGGAAGCAGCATGAGACAGCAAACATTTGATGGAAGAGGTTAATAGAGTCTCGGCTTCAAAATAAACTTTATTCCCTCTGAGTTTGTGAGGCCAATGAGGTATGATTCTTTCTGATAATGCATGTGAAATCAATGTTTTCTTTTATTTGATGTCAGACTAATTGTAAGTTCTGTTTTTCTTATTAGTTCTGACGGCATTATTTTGGCATTGTGTTGGCATTTTGTTGGCATCGTTAACGAGAAGAAGGCGTGGCTGAAATAAATGTCTGTGAGGAAAAACGAACAATTTGAGCCTTGATTAAGACCTCGGAGGGAGTAACATGCAGTTTAATGTTTGTATTTACAAGCTTCATTTTGATACACAAAGCTACGAGAAGTGGACACTCTTTTAAACGTTTTTACGGAAGAGTATGAAGCCGGACTCGAAGCAACGACCTAAGCTGCTTTTTAGTCTGACTTTGTTGGATAAATGTGAAATAAAGCAGGCAGCACACGAGTGGAACAAAGGTAAATAACATCAAATGTGAACTATTTACCTTAATACATGTTGTAAAAGTAGTCAGTGACAGTCCATTTGTGTAGTTATTAGCCTCAACTTGAGTGAACAGAATGCTAACAATAAATTCGAAGTGTTTGCGTTGACATTTATTATTTATATATTATTTACAGATGAAATGGACTAAAATGAATTGTCTGACCCTAAGGAATTCATAATTTACTGAGAGGACGATTGACTTTCTGAGTGTTGGACAATGCGGACAAATGTCTGACTTTTTATGAACAATTCGGCACATTTTATTTTTCAAAATATATCGTTTTTTTTGTATATTATTGCTTTGTATTTCATTTACGTTTAGTAAAAGAACTTTGACCTAATATTGTCTGTTTACATGGTATCAGTGTAGAAATATACTAAATCACTCCTCCATATGACTTCAGCCTGATTTGTAGAAACTGCCCTGAACTGTGAAATGCGGTGGAAACGCAAACCACACACTTCTACAGGAACCCAAGCTTCCTGGACATTTGGTGGAAAAGGGCCTAATGGCAGTCGCTCTATTCCGCTTATAAATCCATCAACATTTTATATGCATGAGTTTGATCCTGGGCTCGGGATCTTTCTGTGTGGAGTTTGCATGTTTTCCCTGTGACTGCGTGGGTTCCCTCCGGGTACTCCGGCTTCCTCCCACCTCCAAAGAAAATGAAATGGGCATAGGTTGATTGGCAACACTAAATTGGCCCTAGTGTGAGAATGTGAGTGTGAATGTTGTCTATCTGTGTTGGCGACTTGTCCAGGGTGTACCCTGCCTACAGCCCGAATGCAGCTGAGATAGGCAACCCCGAAAGGGACAAGCGGTAGAAAATGGATGGATGAAGGCTTATTGATTTTACGGACTCATCACAACGTTTGCTATTCCCTTCAATAACAATACTACTAATCATGATAATCCAAAATCTTATTTTTTAACCTGAATATATTGACAAACTACAAGTTTTAGAAGCTGTGTGCTAAACAGAACCAGCTTTAATGAAACACTAAGCATCATGTAGCAGTATTGCTAAGTGCTAAACAAGAAATACAAACTGCGAACATAATAAAACCCTTACTGTACAATGTTTGCACTTACTGGGATGACAACTGATAGGGGACGGCGTGGCGAAGTTGGTAGAGTGGCTGTGCCAGCAATCGGAGTGTTGCTGGTTACTGGGGTTCAATTCCCACCTTCTACCTTCCTAGTCACGTCCGTTGTGTCCTTGGGCAAGACACTTCACCCTTTGCCTCTGATGGCTGCTGGTTAGCGCCTTGCATGGCAGCTCCTGCCATCAGTGTGTCACACACACATTTACCCATTCACACAATGGGTAAATGTGGAAATACTGTCAAAGCGCTTTGAGTACCTTGAAGGTAGAAAAGCGCTATACAAGTATAACCCATTTATCATTTATTTATTTATGTTCACATGTTCTCGTTGAGATGAAGAATCAATCAAAATCCACCCGGAGGTTTAAAAAAAAAAAAGTGGCCGTAAACGAGTGTCTTTCTCACAAGTTGAATGTCAAAGTTGACCATCTTCTCTGTTTATGGCCACATCCTTCTACTATCCAGGTAAGAGGCATGATTTATAATCTAGAGTAATTTTCACCAGCTCAGTAGCGATGCAGCCGCTCACCAAGTTTTTTGGGGGGTTTGTGTGTGTTTGGCATTTGCAGCATTGTTTTATTTCATAGCATTTGTTTAGCAGAGTTAATGTGATTGCTGCTTCTTTATTTAGCATTTTCCCATTGCATTTTGTTTGACATAATTATCATTCGTGTACACTCCTGTCAGTCACTGTAAAAACCAAGAAAAACAACCCGGTTTACAAAGTACTGTGCAGTGATGCAAATATAGCACTGGGCTAGCAACAGCATTAGATCATATATTTCCTTGATTCTTGGATCTTTGTTGCTCTGCATGAATTCAGCCATTAAAATAATAATAAAATGAACATACTGTTGCTGTTCTCTATATGTGAATTATCTTTGTAAACTGCTGTTCTGTATTATTAGATTGCATTAGATTGTGCAGGTGTACCTAACGCTGTGACCTGTGATTGTGTGTGCTTGCGGTATAACAAGGGTTTACAGGAGGTGTCCATTTGTACGTTCGAATATATAAAACAGTGATAAAAAGTGGTACAAGCTAGGCCTGGGTGATATGGCTAAAAACTATAACGGTATGTGTTTTTTGTATAGGTCGATATTGAAAAATTCTATGTTTTTATCACCTGCTTTGCAACTTCTGTTTTTTTTCCGACTGAGAAGAAAAAAATATTGAACGTTTGATTGATTGCATTTTTTATTGATATCGATTGTGTCTATAGTAATACATATTGATATTGTTTTATTGCCTAGTCGTAGTACAAACTTAAGTCATTGATGTGAGTATTTTGTCAGCACAAAAGCCGTAAACCGACAATCACAAACAATATTGTGTTTGTTGTCAGTATTGATATTTTTAGGCATGGTGTTGGTTGTGTGTCCGCGGGCAGTGAGCCATTAGTGTTGTGTGCCTGGGTCATGAGTCTAGTAGGCACAGTGCTTTCACTGTGGTTGCAGAATGGCGCTCTGAAATCAGCGTTCCGATGGTGAATAATAAATATGTAGACTGCCCGAGATGAATAAAGCCAGTTTTAGCGTCTGTTGTGTTGTCGTGTCATCTAACGCTCGTGTTGGCTGTGAGAGTTGTTGCCATGTCAGCAAAAAGGCATCGGCTGGCCTACATCTGGTCTTATGTAACCACTTATACATATGCATGCGAACAGTACCAGAGACTTTATTATCTAACCTCCTCGACCATAACTAAACGAATCCCTTTGCTGGGTTTTCTGGAAGGTTCTGGTTCTGAGTGGCTGTAAGATTTTCCGTTACATCAGCCAAACATCCCAACTGCGTTCCAGCGTTCATCAACGCTTTGGAGGCCTCGGTTTCACTCCAGGCGAGCGTTTATCTGCAAGAGGCTAACAGGCTTGAGCGTATCACACTGTCAGCTTTAAGTGCTGCTTTTAGCTTGACGTCAGCATGCCAACACGCTCGCGTTTGTTGTTGATTGGCGCCTTTCAACAGAACGCGGACCATTAATCCTTTGTACTCTGGTGACGTATGCTGAGGTTTCGTTTTAACGGCCTGCATGTTCTACCAATCTGTTTGTCTGGGTTGGGATGTTTGCACAATTGGCTATGACGCAGTTGTAAAAGCAAAAAAAAAAAAAGACCTAAAAGGGGGAGTGTTTGGCCACCTCACGGTTCGATTTGATGATTCACTTCAGAATGGTTTTCGATTTCAACACAATTTCTGATTCAAACCGCTTCTCACAATGTATTTGGTATAATTATAAGAAAACCTTTTCAAAACAGGTCACAGGTTACAATATCTCCTTTTTTGGTTGCGGATGTATTATCAAATACACATGGCATACAGACAACAGTTTTTTTTAAGAATCAATCTTTAAAAATATTTGATAATCATGAATTGTGTCGGCCCTGTGATGAGGTAGCGACTCGTCCAGGGTGTACACTCCCTTCTGCCCGAATGCAGCTGAGATAGGCTCTAGCACCCCCCGCGACTCCGAAAGGGTCAAGCGGTAGAAAATGGATGGAATTGATTTTAGTATCGGCATGAATAAGAATCGCTATGCGGATGTGAATGAATTTTTTTTACGCACCCCCTCTTTAGAAATATTGTACCAAATTGCCAATATTGTGTCATTATTTGCATAATATGCGAGGATGCATACATTTTCTTTAAAAAGGCCAAAAACAAGTTATACATACATTTAAAAACAAATCTGTGTTCATTTGTATTAATAACTTATTTTTATATATCGTTTGCTCTATTTTTCGATTGTTGCTGCTTATTGTACAATATTTTGTTAAGAATTTTTTAAGTTTCCTGTGACTTCTACAATCCTTTCAGTGACTTTCTTTATCAAAAACAACTAGCAACAAATTTAGCATCTTTTTCTGGTGTTATTGGAGGTTGTACTTGTGTTTGGAGACTCTTTACTTCTGTCGCTCGATGTCCGCGACAAACAGAGAGAGCTGCAGCGAGCCTGACATCGCACTTGCGTTGTGCTGCCGCGCCAGCCTTTTTCTCCTTTTAAAAGCCACCACTGTTCTCTTACTATTGCTCATTGCACATTTTGTAGATCGCTGTCCGTGGGTATTTCTCGGATGTTTTAAAGCAGTGCTCCCCAACCACCGGGCTGCGGCCCGGGACCGGTCCGTGGATCGATTGGTACCGAGCCACAAAAAAAAAAAAAAAATCTTTTAATTTTTTTTATTTTTATTAAATCAACATAAAAAACACACGATACACTTACAATTAGTGCACCAACCCAAAAACCTCCCTCCCACATTTACACTCATTCACACTCATTCACTTATTTCTTTCTGTTATTATTTCTGGTCCCTACATTATAGATCAATACAGTCTGTAAGCACACATGATTGTATTTCTTTGACAAAAAACCCCAAATTAAACATTTAAGTTGTGTGCCCTTTTTGTCAAAGAAAACCCTGTTTTTTTATGGAAAAAATACCAAATATGCAATATTTTCTCCCAATGAAATTTTAAAGTGGAATATTTGAGATTATAAAATAATTGGAGCCTTAAAAAGGTCAATAACTCATAACAACATTGATTTTAATTCATTATTATTTTTTGAGCAATGACACACACAAAAAAAATCCCACTAAAATTATTTAACATCAAAGTGTTAAAAAATATATTATACATTTTTTATACGGTTTACTTTTAACACAATAATCTCGAGATCAGCTTCAGATCTATCCGTCAATTATAAGTTGTATTGTTGTTCGTGTTTTTTTTGTTTGTTTTATGCCCTTTGAAAAAAAAAAACAGCTCAGTTTTTGATATGGCAAACACAAAATATGCAACATTTTCCCCAAAAAATATCTCAGAACTCGCTAAGTTGGCAACACTGATCCCTCCTGCTTCGTTGTCTTATTCTCTGGCAGACCAGGTGCGTTATGTGGTAATGAGCAAGAGGGAACAGGTTGTGATGAATCTATTTGTAATGGGCCGCCACAAATAAGAGAATGTATTGGAAACACTTGCAAAACACATGGACTTGTGCTGTATTGCAAAGGCTTCGCCACGTAAGTTACGTTTTACAAACTTTCATCACAGAAAGACAAAACTACACCTGGTATCTGATGTGTTATGCTCTTGGTTCTTTTTTTTGCAACGTATAAATGTTTAAATGAGGCCAACAGCAGAGTAGTTTAACATTTCATCCTTGCACCACCCACAAGGTTTTATAGAGGCCATGCCAACACACACCCTTCCACAGAAGGCCTCTTTTGTTTACTGCACAGTGACACAGGAACTGCATGCTGAAAAATGAGACCGCATCTCGAATTTGCACACTTCTGTGATTGTCTGTAATAGGGATGGTGTTAATGACAACATTGATAAAAGTTTTATGTGGCAAATTCAAATTAGCAAAAAAACTTAATTGATAACTGCACTTTGATAAACTCACAAACAGACCGGCCTAGCTTGCTGGCTTAAATGCTAACGTGGAAACAAGAGATTTTACCGTCTTTCCCCATCATGAAATTATATATCCCAATCTAAACTTGTATTAAAAAAATGACTGTCTGAGCAACTAAAATATTCAACTGTGCACATTAAACCTACAAGATGTGCGTCTATACTCTGAGGAATATGACAGTCAGTAAGTGTCACTGAGGCGAGAGAGACGTGCGCGAACGTTCAGGGAACGGAACAATGTTTTTTTGTTTTTTTTTGATGACGAGCAGCTGATCAAACGGTATCGTTTAGACAGAGCGGATATTATTTTTGTCACAGATTTAATACTTTTCGATTCCTTGTTGATTTCTGCATGTGTCTGCAGTGGGCTAGTATATATAGAGCCACCCACACCAGTTTCAAATTAGTTGCCTAATTAATGAATTGGAAAGAAAATGTTATGACAGTAGCGTATGTGTGTGGCTGTGAGGTGAGTGACGTCAGTGAGTGTGTCAAGTCAAGTCAACTTTATTTATATAGCACATTTTCAACAACTTTTTAGATTGCACCAAAGTGCTTTACAGGTTAAAAAAGCATGGAGCAAACAAAAAAAAAACAAAAAAAAACAAAAACAACAACAAAAAAAACAACTAAGCAAAACAAAAAAAAACAAACAAAGAACATAAACAATGAGTGTGCTAAACAAGATAATGCAATTGCAATACGGTAAAAGGGGTCGAATAAAAAGTTTTAAAAAATTAGCAGAATAAAAAAATAAAAATAAAAGTGCTACAAATTGAAAAATACAACTAAAGCGAAGGGGTGGGAGGGGGGGGACTAGAAATGGTGGCCTAGTGGGCGGACTCAGCTCGGGTCAAAGGCCAGCGAGAAGAGGTAGGTCTTAAGGAGGGTTTTGAAGACCCCCAGGCTCCGGGCTGACCTAATGTGGAGGGGAAGGCTGTGGGCGATAGAAGAGAGGGAGCGACTAGTTTGTTTTGGAGGGAGGACTAGTTTGTTTTGTATTATTTTGTAGTTTATTGTCAAAATATACACTCCCATTGTCCACTTAAATATTTCCAAGATATTTCTTTATTCTTAGACTACGGATTCCCTTCCGTGATTGGTCATTTCTATGGACACAGAAATGACGTCACCTAAAATTCCGTTTACGGCACATAGTAATGTCGTAATTCAGCTCTGAGTGTGACACTTAAGATTCAGTCCTACACTTCGCTGAAAGTGTGAGTAAGACGCTTGATAACTAACTTTTAAGTGCAGCTTTCAGCGAAGAATTTATTTACTCTTAAGTCAACTCTTAGCAGACTTCTTAGGAGTAATTCTAAGAAGCTTGATAAGTACGGCCCCAGATCTCTCGAGGGGTTGTGTGCGGCCGGAGAGGACCCCAGTCTCAATGTGCGGGATTGTCATGAATTGGAGGCTGTTCATTTTCTTCATAAATGAAAAGAACATAACATTTTAAAGGGCATCGATGGTTTAAAAAGAAAAAAGAAACATTTATTTAGGAGCTAAGGGAATGCTGGTTTAATTTGGACTCTCAAATTAAAAGAATCTGGTATACTAAAGGCGAATAATAAAGCGTACACAAACCTCTTCACTCTGCATTTGTGCACTCCAAACTGATTAACTTTCCGCAGAATTTGCAAGACCGTCCAGAACCTTCCTCTGGAACCGTATCAGTCGTGGCACAAACAGCCTTTTCATTTGGATTTTAAGCTCCTTCCATGAATCCACAGAGCCTTGTGAATAAACTCCGAGACATTCAAATGTTTTGTTTCTCTGATTCTGCGTCTGAAAATGATTTTGAAAAAACTCTTCTGCCCATCTTTCTTTGCACCGGACCGGTATCCGGCCTAATACATTCTTGGTAGTAGCGTCATGTTCGTAGCGCAATCCAAGATAATTTCTTGATGCTGTCTATTTAAAATCAACATAGCCATTAGAGATGCACTATTTATAATCTGTTTCTATATTACAGCGGACATCAATTAAAACAAGTTGTAAAGATCCGCAATGCCTAGTTTGACGTCATAGGTCAACTGTAAAAGCAATACTAGTGAAAGCCGGGACAAAGTTGATCCTTGTTTTTCTTTTTTGTCTCCTCAGACAAAACTTCGTATTTTTGGTTGTTTTGGAGCTTCGGCCATGATAGCAGTAATTGCACGTAGGCCTTCTTCTTTTTGTTTCCTGGCGGCACGCAGGCGATCACATCGACTTCCATCTTTTTAACGAATGGGGAAAGCGGGGAGTGACCTATGCCGTAAAGCAAGTCGGCACATTTGTAGTTTTTTGCGTGGCAGGGTTCCTGCCACCCTCCTCAAAGTTGCTAAGTGTCAGTAAAAGCAATTCAGACCCCCTCAGGCCATGACAGAGGTGTCATTCCACTAGTTGTATCATCCCAAACGTCATGAAAATATTTTATGAAGGTTAAAAAGTTACTTAGTGCTGCTTTAATCCTACCTCTTTTCCATTTCACAGTAATTACTCACTGCCTGTGCACAGTTTGTAACACCGATGACAAAGTTCCCATGAATAGGTGGTTGAAAAAATGTGATTTACATGAGATGAAAAAGATTATCTATTTGTTTATCAAAAATGTTCTTCCTTGTACTTTATAAACACTTTTAAGTTCAAACAGTGGTCGCAACCAACAGCGTAAAACTGTGATTTGAACATCAGTGTAGGAGTGGAAGTCTTACAGCCATCATTGCATTACACTTCCTGCTAGAAAGGAGCCAGGAATAAACAACAAACTAACATTGGGCGGGTTTAGCATGTGGCGAATGAGGGTGTTTCCACAAGCGCTTCTACTTTTGATGTTTGTTTACTTGAACCGCTTGTGCACTATTTCTCTGCGCTCACAAAACCGGAATGCACTGTCACGTATTGTATAATCCATAATATACTTACATAATGGTTCTCAATGAAAGATGACGGCAATAGAAGTGTTAAGCAGTATGTCAGTCTTGGCATAGGCTGGTCCAGATTGTCCAAAGTCGATATTTGAACTACTTCGGGTGCTTTGTTACAGTCATAGTTTGGCCTTGAGGTTCAGTGCCACTTGTTTTGACACATTTTGTCACATCAATATGTTTTAGCAGACGATTGTACTATTTGATAGTGGTGATGAAAAAAATCAATTCACATTCGAATCATGATTCCTATTATTGTTATTTTAAACCAAGTCATAATTTTCAATATTCGAAAAAAGAATCAAGAACACTTTCTTTTTTTAGCCATCAACGCGATAACTGTAATTTAAGGTTTATAAGCCACTACTTTTTGAACCATGCGCTCTATACAATCTTGTTATGTTGCTAATTTATGGATTATTCTGGCGTGACAGAGCAGTCTGTCCTTGAAGAGCATCTATCACTACTTGATGATCCCATTGAACTTCCTGGACTTGCAATATTTTTGTGATGTTTGGTATAAAACGAATAGCTTACATAGCAGTAGTGAATCAAACAATGTTGATTTTTTTGTCTTTTTAAACAAGGTACTTAACTTAAATCTATCTGCAGCCTAACAAAAAGTAGACTTATAAATTGTCAGTATTGTGATTTGATGTCAATAATGTAGTTTCAATACGGATCCGTACGGTTTAAAAAAAATACTGAATTCATAAATAACCTTTTTGTACGTATTGTATATGACATTGTTACTGAAAAAAAGGCGACAAAATAAAACCATGGTAACAGTTAGGGCTGATTCTTTGGGCGCCACATGATTCGATTCGATTTTTGGGGGTAATTATTAGGGCTGCGAATCTTTGGGTGTCCCACGATTCGATTCAATATATCGATTCTTGGGGTCACGATTCGATTCAAAATCGTTTTTTTCCGATTCAACGCGATTCTCGATTCAAAAACGATATTTTCCCGATTCAAAACGATTCTCTATTCATTCAATGCATAGGATTTCAGCAGGATCTACCCCAGTCTGCTGACATGCAAGCAGAGTAGTAGATTTTTGTAAAAAGCTTTTATAATTGTAAAGGACAATGTTTTATCAACTGATTGCAATAATGTCAATTTCTTTTAACTATTAAAAGAACCAAAAATACGACTTATTTTATCTTTGTGAAAATATTGGACACAGTGTGTTGTCAAGCTTATGAGATGCGATGCAAGTGTAAGCCACTGTGACACTATTGTTCTTTTTTTTTTAAATTTAATAAATATCTAATGTCAAAGAGCGATTTTTAATCACTGCTATGTTGAAATTGTAACTAACATTGATACTGTTGTTGATAATATTCATTTTTGTTTCACTACTTTTGGTTTGTTCTGTGTCGTGTTTGTGTCTCCTCAGATGCTCTGTTTATTGCAGTTCTGAGTGTTGCTTGGTCGGGTTTTTTTTGGAATTGGATTGCATTGTTATGGTATTGCTGTGTATTGTTTTGTTGGATTGATTAACTAAAAAAAATATATATATATATATATATATATATATAAATAAATAAATAAAAAAAGCGATTTTTAAAAAATGAGAATCTATTCTGAATCGCACAACGTGAGAATCGCGATTCGAATTCTAATACATTTTTCCCCACACCCTAGTAATTATTAAATTCAGAATCAATTCTTGATTCAAATACAATACTTTTTGTGGATTAAATAGGAAGTCACCTGTACATTATGGCAGTTTTAGGTAAATAAAAATTTAAACGGAGTTACTAACCGTCTGGAATTTTACTGCTGTCTATCATTATACCGTTTATCGTTACATACCTACTCCATTAACAAGTAAAAAGTCAAAGGCGGTCACGGCATTCCAGACAGTTAGTAACACCGTTTACATTTTTATTTACCAAAAATCCGTCATTTAGTAATGCATTTTAGGCAACTGCTTACTTCCTGAATACTGAAGCGCCGCAGAGTCTGCGCATGTGCACTTGAGCCGTTCGGCTCGGGAAACATGGCGGCGGCGACTCCATGGACTTTGTTTTGAAAATGTTCCCTCCGAGCTATCGGAGCAGATCTCTTTGTTTCAACCGCTTCTACTTCTGTGGAGTCTCTGTGTGCGATTAAAAGCACAAGGAGGAGAACAATATTTGATGTTGCAGTTTAATTTTGAACGCGCAGCTGGCGTCCTTCCGTCAGCTGCTGGGACTGAGAGTTACCACACATAAGGCGATGTGTCGGGAACGTAGTCACAACTTGTTTATAAAGTTTGTAGTTTTACTCTTTACATCTTCAAGATGGCGGCGCATTGCTATGCAGCAGCTTGAAGACGCTCTTGGGAGTGTAGAGCGATTTGATTTCTGTCAATTTCATGGCTGGCTCAAAGCGTGAACACTCTGTGATCACATACGACCGACAGACAATTCTGGATGTTGATGGATCGGGTCGTTATAGACTGAAAGATGCATGTACGGTGGACCTCCTCGCTAGCATGGGAATACTTCGCGGGCTACATCGAGCGGCCTTTGTAGCAGCGGAGTCAAGTGCTAGCGGTGACCGCCAATGGAGACGACGTGAGCGGAAGCAGAAGCGGGGATGCCGAGCGGGGCTAACAACAAAGGGAAAAGCTAACCAAAGAAGCGTGGAGTGTCCGGGTAAGAAGCCATTTAAACTAGAACTAGCCGGCGCCAGGCTGAATAATCCCTGCACACATAGCAATTCTCTTACAATAAAACACAACTCACATAATGTTTTTTCTTTTGTGACCGTGTCAGAGGCAGACATGCAATCTACTGAGGTGGCTAACTATGATGCGTTCAGTTTATCGCAACATCTAGCAAACAATCGGACAATTCCCGTCGTATCAATTCCTAGATATGGTCGAAACTATTTAAAGTGCACTACGCATAATAAACGCAACATTATTAATATTGCTACTTCGGATAATTTCAACAAACAATCCTCAAAACAGCCCACTACCTATAATATGGGCTTTTTAAACATAAGATCATTATCTTCCGAGACGTTATTAGTTAATGAGGTCATTAGAGACAACAAACTTGACGTCGTTGGTCTCGCCGAGACCTGGCTCAAACCAGACGATTTTTTTGCGCTAAATGAGGCATCTCCTCCTAACTATACCAATGCACATGTTGCCCGTCCTCTTAAAAGGGGAGGGGGTGTCGCACTAATATACAATGAAAGCTATAATTTTACACCTAACCTAAATAATAAATATAACTCGTTTGAGGTGCTCACTTTGCGGTTTGTCACACCGCTGCCTCTCCACTGGCTGTTATCTACCGCCCCCCTGGGCCCTATTCGGACTTCATCAGTGAATTCTCAGTTTGTTGCTGATTTAGTGACGCACGCCGACAATATAATCATAATGGGGGACTTTAATATCCATATGAATACCCCATCGGACCCTCCATGCGTGGCGCTCCAGACTATAATTGATAGCTGTGGTCTTACACAAATAATAAATGAACCCACGCATTGCAACGGTAATACGATAGATCTAGTGCTTGTCAGGGGTGTCACCACCTCTAAAGTTACGATACTCCCGTACACTAAAGTAATGTCCGATCATTACCTTATAAAATTCGAAGTTCTGACTCATTGTCAACAAACTAATAATAATAATAATAACTACTATAGCAGCCGCAACATTAATGCTGCCACAACGACGACTCTTACTGACCTACTGCCTTCGGTAATGGCACCATTCCCAAATTATGTGGGCTCTATTGATAACCTCACTAACAACTTTAACGACGCCCTGCGCGACACCATTGATAGTGTAGCACCGCTAAAGCTAAAAAGGGCCCCTAAAAGGCGTACCCCATGGTTTACAGAAGAAACTAAAGCCCAGAAATTATCATGTAGAAAGCTGGAACGCAAATGGCGTGCGACTAAACTTGAGGTTTTCCATCAAGCATGGTGTGATAGTTTAATAACTTATAAACGCATGCTTACCTCAGCTAAAGCTAAATATCACTCAAATCTCATCCACCTCAACAAAAATGATCCTAAATTTTTGTTTAGTACAGTAGCATCGCTAACCCAACAAAGGACTCCTCCCAGTAGCTCCACCCACTCAGCAGATGACTTTATGAATTTCTTTAATAAGAAAATTGAAGTCATTAGAAAAGAGATTAAAGACAATGCATCTCAGCTACAACTGGGTTCTATTAACACAGATACGACTGTATATACGACGGACATTGCCCTCCAAAATAGTTTCTCTCTCTTTGATGAAATAACATTGGAGGAATTGTCAAAATGTGTAAATGGGACAAAACAAACATGTTTACTTGACCCAATTCCTGGGAAACTTATCAAGGAGCTTTTTGTATTATTAGGTCCATCAGTGTTAAATATTATAAACTTATCACTTTCCTCTGGCACTGTTCCCCTAGCATTCAAAAAAGCGGTTATTCATCCTCTACTCAAAAGACCTAACCTCGATCCTGACCTCATGGTAAACTACCGGCCGGTGTCCCACCTTCCGTTTATCTCGAAAATCCTCGAAAAAATTGTCGCACAGCAGCTAAATGAACATTTAGCGTCTAACAATCTCTGTGAACCTTTTCAATCCGGTTTCAGGGCAAATCACTCTACGGAGACAGCCCTCGCAAAAATGACTAATGATCTATTGCTAACGATGGATTCTGATGCTTCATCTATGTTGCTGCTTCTTGATCTTAGCGCCGCTTTCGATACTGTTGATCATAATATTTTATTAGAGCGTATCAAAACGCATATTGGGATGTCAGACTTAGCCTTGTCTTGGTTTAACTCTTATCTTACTGACAGGATGCAGTGTGTCTCCCATAACAATGTGACCTCGGACTATGTTAAGGTAACGTGCGGAGTTCCCCAGGGTTTGGTTCTTGGCCCTGCACTCTTTAGTATTTACATGCTGCCGCTAGGTGACATCATACGCAAATACGGTGTTAGCTTTCACTGTTATGCTGATGACACTCAACTCTACATGCCCCTAAAGTTGACCAACACGCCGGACTGTAGTCAGCTGGAGGCGTGTCTTAATGAAATTAAACAATGGATGTCCGCTAACTTTTTGCAACTCAACGCTAAGAAAACGGAAATGCTGATTATCGGTCCTGCTCAACACCGACATCTATTTAATAATACCACCTTAACATTTGACAACCAAACAATTAAACAAGGCGACTCGGTAAAGAATCTGGGTATTATCTTCGACCCAACTCTCTCGTTTGAGTCACACATTAAGAGTGTTACTAAAACGGCCTTCTTTCATCTCCGTAATATCGCTAAAATTCGTTCCATTTTGTCCACAAGCGATGCTGAGATCATTATCCATGCGTTCGCTACATCTCGTCTCGATTACTGTAACGTTTTATTTTCGGGCCTCCCTATGTCTAGCATTAAAAGATTACAGATGGTACAAAATGCGGCTGCTAGACTTTTGACAAAAACAAGAAAGTTTGATCATATTACGCCTATACTGGCTCACATTCACTGGCTTCCTGTGCACCTAAGATGCGACTTTAAGGTTTTACTACTTACGTATAAAATACTACACGGTCAAGCTCCTGCCTATCTTGCCGATTGTATTGTACCATATGTCCCGGCAAGAAATCTGCGTTCAAAGAACCGGCTTATTAGTGATTCCCAGAGCCCAAAAAAAGTCTGCGGGCTATAGAGCGTTTTCTATTCGGGCTCCAATACTATGGAATACCCTCCCGGTAAAAGTTAGAGATACTACCTCAGTAGAAGCATTTAAGTCTCATCTTAAAACTCATTTGTATACTCTAGCCTTTAAATAGACTCCCTTTTTAGACCAGTTGATCTGCCGTTTCTTTTCTTTTCTTTTCTACTCTGCTCCCAACCCGGGGTGGACCGCTAGCCTGTCCATCGGATGGGGACATCTCTACGCTGCTGACCCGTCTCCGCTCGGGATGGTTCCTGCTGGCCCCACTATGGACTGGACGTTCGCTGATGTGTTGGACTTTCACAATATTATGTCAGACCCACTCGACATCCATTGCTTTCGGTCTCCCCTAGAGGGGGGGGTTACCCACATATGCGGTCCTCTCCAAGGTTTCTCATAGTCATTCACATTGACGTCCCACTGGGGTGAGTTTTCCTTGCCCGTATGTGGGCTCTGTACCGAGGATGTCGTTGTGGCTTGTACAGCCCTTTGAGACACTTGTGATTTAGGGCTATATAAATAAACATTGATTGATTTATTGATTGATTGATTGATTGATACTGGGATGTATTTAACTGCTAACTTTGTTAGTCTTCAAATAACATCAATACTAGCTAAAATATTTTGTCATCTCATCGAATTGAACGCTGGCTGAGTTGTCCGTGTGGCACAAAGAGTGTGTGTTAGACATGAGGTATCACTCTTTATTTTTGTTGGCCAAACCATTACACAGAAGTACATGGTTGTTGTTGAACAAAGCTTGTTTATGTGACTATCTTCATTAGCCAAACTGCTTTCTTTTATATTAATATCAAAAAGTAAACTATGTTTTTCTTACATTACTTTTTTTTTTTTTATTATTCCACAAAGTAATTACTTTAATAACCATTCATGTGACATAGCATTTTGTTAATGTTTTATGGTGTATAATTCCTATATGACTTATTGCTACTCAAACTCTAAATGGAGCTGTCCTGATACAGCTCCATTGACACATTAGTACATGTAAATGTACATAACTTAAAAAATACCTCTATGAAAATGTAAAACTAGAGATAAAGGCATCATGTAATAAAAAAAAAAAATCTCACACGCTGATACTACTAATGAAGAAAAACACAAATTTGTCTTTAAATATATAGATCCAGAATGTAGAGCATTTTATTAGATATTACAAATTACATGATGGCGTCGTGTTCACAATCCAACACTGCTTTACCAAACATAGTGAATAGTCATGATTAATAATCGTGATTTCAATATTGATAAAAATCATCTTAATTATTATTTTGTCCATAATCGTGCAGTCTTAGGTATAAGACTTGACCTCATATATTAACACTATTTTTATCTATATGGACAAAGTGCAGTTACGTCTTCTTATATCCATAAGGTGCCATCCTGCGAATTTTTCATTTATTTTTAGTTATTTATAGTATTACTTTGTTTATAATGCTTGTGTTGCGTTCTTCTGCACATTCAGCTTTCTACTTGAGGTACATGTATACATTTTGAATGTGTGTTTTAAAAAAATAAATTTGGTTAAAGGATTTCAGTACAAGTAGTTTTTGAAAATAAGCCCCTGCCTCGAAAGAAAATGTTTGCCTTGGTGCCCTAAAATATGGGCCCTCCTTTAAGGCAACACTTACCTTGACCTTAAAAAGCTAAAATTCGAGGCCTGCAAATGTACACTTCAGATTCTACAATTTCCTGGTAAGAAAGAGCATACCATGGCATTTTTAATGTCGTTATTTTACGATTACTGCACCCACCACGCCTGTGTGTGTGTGTGTCTTAGTGACACTCAATTGAGCTTACATGAGATTCCCTCCAAAAATGAGGCGTTATCACTTCTTTAATGTTTAGTATCAAATGTATGTCATGTGTGACCAACAAAGTACAACATATTGAAACTGTAGAATCAGATTGGGATATGTATTCAGGCATGTCCTGTCATGTTTACAACGTCCCGCACACATCTGGGTATCCCGACATGATTGCAGCATCATACATGTGTGTGCACGTTATATTTAACTGGACGAGTGTGCTGCAGTACATAACTTGCCAAATATGTTAAATATTTCAAGTCAGTTAAGATACAAACATGTTCAAATTCTTTCCATATGCTGAAATCTACAAGTGTTGAAAATTCCATTGAGTTCCATTGGGAGCGATACAAAGGTTTGCATTCTGCCTCGCACCTTTGGCTTATGTGTTTACAATTTTACGATTACTTGATTGAACCTTTTGATAAGATGCATTTTCTTGAACAAAATTACTTTCTCAGCGGTTTGTCTAACTCAGTATTTCTTAACCGTAGGGCCCACAGTTTTCCAACAGCGGTTGTAATACACTTTCCCCCTACTTATGGCAGTAATGACAATCTTAATTAAACCGAAGAAGTCTGGAGCTAAAGTTTCTTAAGCTGACTGAAGTGGTGAAGCTGTATTTTTATTTGCAGTTTTAATTTTGACAGTTTAGGTAAGAAATTCTCTATTTAATTTAGTTTATTGGTTTTAGCACATAAATATATGTACATTTATTTTTGTCAGTTATTTGAGTCTCTTCCTTATGCAGTGTCTTTGGTTAATATTTATTTTTCTAATTAGCCTGACCTAAGCCTAAGGTTTGTGTTAAATAAAGAATATTTTTTGTGATTAACACATGGTTTCTTATCATTTGATAAGGTTGTAAACTGAAAGTAGGTTGGATATGATTATTGGAATATTAACATCTACAGTCAGATTATTAATTCAGTGTTAATATTTGAGTCGGCCTCGGGCCCCTCTGCATTGGAAAAGTTGGGCCCCAAAATCAAAAAAGCTAACAACTCCTGGTCTAGCTCCAGCTTATAGATGTCTTCCTAAATACTAAGAGTATTGTCTGTTATTCGAAAAGTGGTTTAAATAGATTCTGAATGGAACCGTCACACAAAGAATCGGGATTGAGTCGTGAGTTGCTGAAAAATTGACATTCCTAACAAATAAAGGGACTAATGTCCTTCCACAGTGCAAAGCCACTTCTACTGTAAGTCAGTAATGCTCACCGCCACGGCAGCAAATCATCATCATCCCTGAAGGACGAGGATTAATTAAACATGCTACACTACATGCCGCGAAGAAGATATGCTAACCGCGAACTAGAGCTCCTGAATGTAAACAAGGTGGGTGGATCATTTAAAAAGAAAGTGTCTTCTTTGTTATTGTTTACCAACTCAGGAAAAAAGTCCCTGGATGTAGGAGGACTGTAAGGACAAACACCAAAGAATTGATATCAGAGCCAATAGTAGGAAATGATGTAATTATTTAATTGGTATTGTTTCACTGCCATCTTGTGTTTTTGTCTGATTATAATTGGCATCAAATTTTAAAAATCCTTCAATTATCTTGAAAATGTAAAGTGTTAGCATTGGTATGAGCAATACTCCCCCGGAAACTACTTGGTATTGGATCGAGGCCCAAAACAAATGTATTGGAGCCAAAAAACAGAAGAATAAGTGCTTATTACATTATAAAAGAAGTGTGGATACAACAGTTAATTACCAAGTAGAATAATAATAGTTTTGACAAAATTAATACAAAAGGAAATGTGCTATTACGCCATATGTCCGCAGTAAAATTAGAAGCCTTTGTAACCCATTTTTTTATCGCAGAAGGCTGCAATATATCATTAGTTACCGCGTGTCGATTTGATCCTTTAACACTCAGGTGTCAAACTCAAGGCCCAAAAATACATGTATTGCATGAAATTGCTTATTTTTTTTACTTTTATAGTATCCAATGTTGCAACAAATATTATATTATGTTTTCCAAACAATTTTTTGTCAACATACATATTTAAAAATCTGCTTACTTACGATTTCAAAGTAAGATATCCATCGATTTGTACACTATTAAAAATTACAATGATTTTACGGTAACATTTACTGTAGTTTTTACAGCATATCACTGAAAATTGCAAAAACGACCACTGTTTTTTACGGTAAAATTCTGTCCACTGAGCTGCCAGTTTGTTTGTTTTTATCTTAAAAACTAAAGTTGTTGTTTTAATGGTGTATTACTGTAAATGGAAAAATGGTACTACATTTTTTTGCAGTGGGAAAAAACTGGCACCTCAGTTGCCAGAATTTAAAAAACAAAGATTGGCACTGTTTTTTCCATTTGCATTAATACACTGTAAAAACAATTGTAGATTTTATGGTAAACTGGCAGCTCAGTTGCCAAAATTTACAAAACAATGGTACTCTTTTTCCATTCGTTGTAATATGTTGTAATAAAAAAAAAAACACCATTAATTTTGCAGTAAAATTCTGGCGACTAAACTGCCATTTTTTTCCCATAAAACAGTCGTACTGTTTTTCCATTTGCTGTGATGTTTAAAAAAAAAATTCATGCATTTTAAAAAGCTGATTTTATGCAATAATTCAATTTTGAGTTGAATATTTCCAAGCTATTCAGAATTGTTTCTGGTCGTCTTGAAGTATCCGGCGCGGTCCTTCCTGTTTGGATCTGTGTGAGTCTCTTGGCTGTCTTCCAAACTCTCAATGTTCTAAACAATTCTTCTGATTCACTTCATGTCTTGACGCCAGGAAGGATGGCGTTCGCCGGTGGTAACCCCACCTTACCTTTTTGTCGTCCTCAAATGAGGCTTTGCATGTGTCCTAACCTACAGTATATTCTGTTTTTAGAATGACCTGCTCACCTATTCTGTTGGGGTGCAGTGGCGGGGGGCGGGTTCTAAATGTCAAGAGGATGAGTGTTGCCTTTCAAAACAAGATGGCGAGTCTGTCAGTCTCAGGCTTTTGTGTCTGCCAGTGGAAAAGAAGAAGCAGCTCTTGCTATGTTGGCAAGCGTCTTTATTCCTTCCGCCATCTGTGTCCTGCCCGTCCGATTCTCCTTGTCGGCTGCTTTTGTATTTCAACATTCATCACACTGCACATCTTTTGTTTCATTTTCGACTTTGCAGAGAGATGAGTTGTCACAACAATAACATTGTCAGGGTGTGAACAGAATATTGCTGTGGACTTTTACAAAGTTACTTAAAGTACTTGTAGTTTTTTGTAGTACTTGTCTTGTAGCAGGGCTCCAAGCATGTCCGTTATAGGTTTTGGTGAGAGAAACATGACAAAGTAGAGGTATGTCTATGGATGGACACAAAGTAGAACGTTTGCACGTCCATATTTGACGGTGAGGCTACTATTGTCAACATTTCTCCACCAACAATTCACTTTATGACAAACATCCATTATGCTGTCATGTGACCACATCACATTCCACTTGACGGTCAGACTTCAGATTGTACCAGTGTTAATGTCACGGCTGGTTACACCAGTCCTTGCCTTTATGTTGGGTTTTGTTGGTGGTAGTGTTGTCCTGATACCAATATTTTGGTACCGGTACCAAAATGTATTTCGGTACTTTTCTAAATAAAGGGGACCACAAAAAATTGCATTATTGGCTTTATTTTAACAACAAATCTTACGGTACATTAAACATATGTTTCTTATTGAAAGTTTGTCCTTAAATAAAATAGTGAACATACTAGACAACTTGTCTTTTATTAGTAAGTAAGCAAACAAAGGCTTCTAATGAGTCTGCTGACATATGCAGTTACATATTGTCATTTTCCATTCTATTATTTTGTCAAAATTATTAAGGACAAGTGATAGAAAATGAATTATTAATCTACTTTTTCATTTACTGTTTATCTGCTTACTTTTATTTTAACATGTTCTATCTACACTTCTGTCAAAATGTAATAATCATTTATTATTCTGTTGTTTGGATACTTTACATTAGTTTTGGATGATACCACAAATTTAGGTATCAATCTAATACCAAGTAGTTAGAGGATCATACATTGGTCATATTCAAAGTCCTCATTTGTCCAGGGACATATTTCCTGAGTATATAAACATAATATAAATAAGCGGCACTCACCTTTTTGTTTGTTTTTGAGCTACATTAAATACTTTTACCTAAAATTTAAAATTTTGGCGACTAAACTGCCATTGTTTTCCATAAAAACAGTTGTAGTGTTTTTCCATTTACTGTCATGTTTAAAATAAATAAATAAATACAATTTTTACGTTAAAATTTTGACTGAGCTGCCAGTTTTTAGTGTAAAATCTAGTTTGTATGTTGTATAGTAATAATGAAAATGGAAAAATAGTACCACATTTTTAACAGTAAAAAAAGTGGCTCCTCAATTACCACAGTTTAAAAAAAATACTAAAACAGTGGTACAGTTTTTCCATTTGCAGTACTGGTAATGTGTAGATTTAATACTGTAGATTTTACAGTAATCTTCTAGTGACTGATTGCCAGGTTTTTAAATGTGAAATCAATTTTTTTTTTGCAGTGTACATTAAAAATATATATAATAATGAAATTGCATAGGCAAATTCATACACAGTACTATTTGCTATTACAATCGGCCCTTTGAGGGCAGCCATAGCTGCGATGTGGCCCTCAATAAAAACAAGACACCCCTGCTTTATCTAATTTAAGTATTGACATGCATTTTAAAAAGCTGATTTTATGCAATAATTCAATTTTGAGTTGAATGTTTCCAAGCTATTCAGAATTGTTTCTGGTCGTCTTGAAGTATCTGACGCGGTCCTTCTTGTTTGGATCTGTGTGAGTCTCTTGGCTGTCTTCCAAACTCTCAATGTTCTAAACAATTCTTCTGATTCACTTCATGTCTTGACGCCAGGAAGGATGGCGTTTGCCGGTGGTGACCCCACCTTACCTTTTTGTCGTCCTCAAACGAGGCCTTGCATGTGTCCTAACCTTTATTCTGTTTTTAGAATGACCTGCTCACCTATTCTGTTGGGGTGCAATGGCGGCGGGGGGGCGGGTTCTAAATGTCAAGAGGACGAGTGTTGCCTTTCAAAACAAGATGGCGAGTCTGTCAGTCTCAGGCTCTTGGGTCTGCCAGTGGGAAAAGAAGAAGCAGCTCTTGCTATGTTGGCAAGCGTCTTTATCCCTTCCGCCATCTGTATCCTACCCGTCCGTTTCTCCTCGTCGGCTCCTTTTGTATTTCAACATTCATCACACTGCACATCTTTTTTCATTTTCTACTTGGCAGAGAGATGAGTTGCTTGTCATTGGGAGTGTCACAACAATAACATCGTCAGGGTGTGAACAGAATTTTGCTATGGACTCTTACAAAGTTTCTTAAAGTACTTGTAGTTTTTTGTAGTACTTGTCTTGTAGTTGGTCAGCAGGGCTCCAAGCATGTCCATTATCAGTTTTGGTGAGAGAAACATGACAAAGTAGAACGTTTGCACGTCCATATTTGACAGTGAGGCTACTGTTGTCAACATTGTCAACAATTCACTTGGTGAGAAACATCCATTATGCTGTCATGTGACCACATCACATTCCACTTGTGTTATGTGAGACATTCAGGTGTTGACTGTCTGACTTCAGATTGTACCCGTTTTAAAATCTAGTATTAGTCAGTCTTTTGTTGAAAATGTACTTTAGATTGTATAATTTTAGGCATCTGAATTGATTTAGTTTTAGTCAATGGAATTACAGCATTTTAGTCAACTAAAATGACAGCAAATTTAGTCGACTAAAGTATAAAGGAGAAGGCCTATTTAAATATTTTTTTGAAAGCACCTTAATTTAGACTACCTGCCAATAATTAAACACAAAAATAGCATGATCTGGTCAGGAGTGATGAAGTTAGTCCTTTTTTGCTCCACATGTCAAAGCTAATAGATATCTTTCAGGCCCTTTTTCCATATTTTTTTTTGCTACATCTCGGTTAGAGGAGGTGTGTGTGTGTGCGTGTGTGTGCGTGTGCTGTGAACACAGTTACGATGCATCCTTTCATCATAATTTCAGTTCAGTTTATTTCGAACATGTTTACGATACAATGTAATGCATCACATATTTCCAGTAGTTTAATTACAGCACGTCCGAAAAGGAGGAAGAAGCTGAGCTTACGTAATCCTACCCCTTTTCATACCATAGCAAGTTTATTCCATTTCCTTGTTCTCTGTAACAGAACAGTGAATAAATAAATATACCATTATCTTAAAAAAATAAAGGGTTCCAGATGTTCATCTTAATTATTGTTCTGTTTACTTTATAAACACTTGTAGTTTGAACAGTCTCATAAACTGAATCATATTGGTAGGGTTGGGTATCGAGTATCGATTGGAACCGGGACTAGCTTTCCGATTCTCCCGGAATCGTTCAAAAGTTTAAATTTCGATTCCTAGTTTCGATACTCAGTCCGCCGACCGGAAAAAAATATGTCCGCCGACCGGAAGAAGAAGCCGCTGAACACCAACGAAGAAGCGCCCACCGCCGGAAGTGTTAGCATAGCCGAGCGAGTCAGTCAAGCTCAAGCATGGATAGCGGGCGTCGGCGGTCGAAAGTGTGGCTTTACTTTACAAAAAAAAATGGAATAACCGGGAAATAACAGAGCTCCATGTCCATCAAGAAACGAGTGGAGAGAGAGCTGCAGATGTACCAGGACGTTCCACCGATACTTATGTCTGACGACCCTGCTGCATGGTGGTGGAACCAACAAAAGACTTATCCTTTGCTGTCAGATCTCGCCTTCTCCTATTTATGCGTTCAAGCTTCTTCCACACCCAGCGAACGTGTATTTTCCACAGCAGGAGACACTATCTGTCCAGAACGCTCACGCATCCTGCCTGAGAAGGCGGATATGGTCATTTTCCTAAACAAGAACTGTCTCTGATTTTATACTGTACCTGCTGCTAATCTGGACTGGGTTTTGCAAGTTGTTTCTTATTGTTTATTTGCTTTTCTGCACCAGGTTAGCCCATCAGTGGGAGCACGGTAACATTTTTAAGTACCTGCAGCATCATACACTTGTGTGTGTAAATGTGTTTTCATGAGGTTTCCTGCAGCATCATACACTTGTGTGTGTAAATGTGTTTTCATGAGGTTTCCTGCAGCATCATACACTTGTGTGTAAAGGTGTTTTCATGAGGTTTTCAAAAATAAAGCTCTCTTGAGGAAAGTGTACCCCTGGAAAATGTATTCATAATTTATAATATTTATATTCAAGTTCATAGATTTGATATTTATATTTTAGTTAAAAACAGCCCTGTGAGGAATTTATAGTAAAGTTCATAAAAAGTTAATAGAATTAAAATTGATGGAGAATGTCAGACTATTTCATTCAGAAAGACTGTAGGTTAGCTAGCTCATTTTAAAATATCCTAAACTTTTTTTTGACCCTGCCTCTTAAAAGAATCGGAATCGAAACAAGGAATCGGAATCGTTCGAATTCAAACGATACCCAACCCTACATATTGGTGCCTTGTTTGATTTCTTTGGTTAATCCATTCCATAAATTGATTCCACATACTGATATGCTAAAGGTTTTAAGTTCTCGTACGAGCATACAAATGCTTTAAATTAGATTTTCCTCTAAGGTTATATTTCTCCTCTTTTGTTGAGAAGAATTGTTGTACATTCTTGGGTAGCAGGTTATACTTTGCTTTGTACATCATTTTAAGTGTTTGCAAATGCACCAAATTGTTGAATTTCACTATTTGTGATTCAATAAGTAAAGTGTTTGTATGTCCTCTATATCCAACATTATGTATTATTCTGTTTATGAACCAGAAGAAGCAAATACATCTTTAGCTTACAGTTGTGTAGATGTCACAATTGATTTATAGAGCACAATTGGTACACAAGGCAATTTAAAGTGCAGAAAAAAAGGAAAAATAATTAAAATCAGAAAATACAATCATACTGACCTAAAATCATTCAAAGGCTGTAGATAAAATACTTTCAGTTGTCGTATGCATAATTAAATAAGAGTGTTTTCTGTCCTCATGAAGTCCCTCATGATCCGTGGCATGTTTATCTACAATAAGCACAGGGGAGGTTTATGACAGACTTACACACATGTAGGAGAAAGGAGCGCTTGATTTGCTCACCCTAACCCACCAAAAGCACAGTACGGGTAATCTCCGCTTATTTGGAATGTTAAGTTTTTTTATCGGATATCAGAGCAATTTTTAATGTTATTGTTTAATTAGTGTGACGTTATTATTGCTTTTATCAGGCACGTCCAACCCATTTAACTCAGTTTTGTCTGTTGGCCATCGTAAGTAAACTAAACTTAAGTAAGGCCCATCAGGGACAAACTAATGTTCACGCTGATGTTCAGGTGATCCAGATATGTCACAAGCAAACAAGTCTGTCAACCAGCTGTTTTGACGACTCTCGTTTCAGTGGCAGAGTTGAACTGAGCTTGTAAGTCTGCGCCGCACGCCGCCACCATGTCTTGAACACCACTGCAACTCAAGCCTGGCGGGCTATTTGCAGAGGTGTCACCCCACCATGTGCTCCTTTGGGGTGTTTTTGCGCGTTACCCGTCATCAGGACGTTCCTCCGAGACCGCTGCAAATCACAGATGTGGTTCCTCCAAAACCTTGTTGTTGTTTGTCTCTTTCTGGCCGACCTCGTTTCTGCTTGAACTTTGCTTTACAAGAATTTATTTGGGGAAAAAAGCCTGACCAGACCGGAGTTTCAGGTTCAGCACACGTTTTAATTGGTCTGGCCTTGTCAAGAATGAACAGCAGTTTGACTTTTTACTGTACTTGAAGAATTTGACCTACGTAACGCAAGCAGTGACACTTTGTGTAGTTTTCTTTAAACGCCAACCAGCAGGCTGAAAGACCAAGGGTGCTCAGATTGAATTTATTAAAGTAATTTAACAGAAATGTTTATTCTAGTGTAGGGGTGCAACTAGGGCTGGGCGATATATCGAATATACTCGATATATCGCGGGTTTGTCTCTGTGCGATATAGAAAATGACTATATCGGGATATTCGAGTATATGTTCTCACCCAGTTGCTTTTAGCTGCGGGCATTAAACTACAGGCTCTTCTCACTCTTTCTTGTCTCTCCTTCTCACAGAGACATAAAACAAGCGCACCTTCTTACATACTGTCGCGCGTGCAACGTCATACGCTCTCGCCGAGCAGAGAGGTAGCGGCATGGGTAACATTAGCTGTGATGCTAGCGGAGCCGTGCGAGTGGTAATACGAGAGAAAGAAGGTGCGAGTCTGGTAACAAATGAAGGAATAATTAATTCCAAGAAAAACAGCAGGGGGTCCATCGCCTGGCGGGGGTTCGGCTTCAAGCGGGAAGATGTTGAACAGACAACCGTAATATGTCAAGTATGCGGCAAAAGCGTTGCTACCAAAAGTAGCAGCACTGCTAGTGTGTAGCATCATTTGAAAAGTCACCCGCCAGAGAATGAAGAGTGCTTGAAACTCCGCATGTCAACATCTCTGCCGGTGCCACACCAACAAAATGCCCAAGCAACCATTTCCAGATCAACGCCGTATGAAAAAAATAGTCAAAAACAGGAGATAAAGTTCGCAGTAACCTACCACATAGTGAAGGATATACACTATTTGATTTCCAATTATGCAGCTCATTTTTATTTGACACTTATTGAAATATCTTGCGTTTGATTGATTGAAACTTTTATTAGTAGATTGCACAGTACAGTACATATTCCGTACAATTGACCACTAAATGGTAACACCCGAATAAGTTTTTCAACTTGTTTAAGTCGGGGTCCACGTTAATCAATTCATGGTAAAGTGTGACATCATGCACAAAAGTGCACTTTATATGTTTTAAACTATTGTAGTGGCGTCCTGTACAAAAAGTGCACTTTAATTTAGTGTTGTTTTGATATGTCATCTTAGTGACATCATGCACAAAAGTGCACTAATAGCTTGTTTTAAAATGTCTCTTGACAATCTTGCACTTTCTGTTTTGGAAATGACATGAATGTTTGTGCCACTGCTTAATAACTGTTTAATAAATACAGTGTTGGTCAATTGACTTAGTTGCGATTTCCCTCTCTGCATGAAAGTTTAAAATGAGCATATATTAATGCAGTATGAAGAAGAATGTTTTAATGTAGACACATAGAATCATCATACTGCTGTTATTATATGCATCAAGTGTTCATTCAAGGCTAAGGCAAAAATATCGAGATATATATATCGTGTATCGTGACATGGCCTAAAAATATCGAGATATTAATAAAAGGCCATATCGCCCAGCCCTAGATGCAACAATAAGAACATATCCTATCACGGTTATTGTGACATCAGGTATGGTTGAATGTGCTCATAACTTATTTATATATAAACTGAAATCTTTTAACCAAGTTTTAAATAAAAAAATATCTGCCCTGAATTGTAGAGATGTTCTGATCAGGGATTTATGCTGCCAATTGTGGTACCGGGAAATAACTATTTTAGTTGACACCGACTCACTAGCGCCCCCTCCTGGTCTGTCCTTGTCTCTGCAGCTCCTGGTTGTCGGGGTCGTGGTTGCCCAGCTCCATCCCTCAGCCTCCGGGGCCTCAGTGGTGCTCCTGATGCCCCTCACCCACAGCTAAAGATCCCGAGTGGGCGAGGGACGGTCAGGGATCACTCTCTCGACGTGCTGCTACACAAGGTGACTCATCAGAAGTTGTACTTGCATTGTGTGACAAATTCATGTGGCAATGATTTCAAGGACAATTCTGTGTTACCTGTGAGCATTTTTTTATGCTAACAGTTCGGGATTGTTAAAAAAATGATCTAGTTTACGTTGAGTTTTCTTCCCATCATATCCGCATGCCAACTATTATATAATGATATGGTAATTTGTAAATAGTTAGTTTTAATGTGACACACTGTAGGGTTGGACGGTACACCGCTACTAATAAATTAGCGTGGTACTAGTGAATAAAATTTTTTACTATACTACTTTTTGAAAAATACTGGTGCAATTGCGGGTAATTTGAGCAGAGGCCCCTGTGAGTCAACACACACGCAGAGCACTTGCAAGCAGAAACAGTGTGGAGACCAAAGGAGAATAGGCATACTATACTTTGGCTTCAAAACTAACAATAAATGTGGAGCAATGCACTGCAGAGTCCTCGCTAGCTAGAGGCTAACGTCCCTCCGCTGTGTTTTAGCTACTTTTGAATCGCTAATCCTCGCCTCCATGGCCACAAATAAACTGTTTCTTACAAGTAGGAAGAGGAATACCTAAACATGCTTCATGACACATCGTAGGGGGATACAGTAGCTAACCGCTAACAGCGAGCTAGCGCTCCTGAATGTAAACAAATAGGGTGTATCTATACAAACATCTATTGTAACGATACCAAGCACAAGAGCCGTATGTAATCGATACTACAATGATTACGTCAATATTTTTTATTATCACCAAATCTTGTCATTCTTATTTATAAACTCATAAGGACTTTAATCCACCTTTTTTATTGGCATTTTCAAATAGACAGAAAAAAGTGCAAGTCGAAACAGTACAATTTTAAAGTCAGTAGATTATTAACACCCTTTCCCTTTAAAACCCAAACCACCCAACCACCCTCCCACCCCACTCAGGTCACACCAACAAGGGACATATGGCACAAACATATAACAAGTAAGACGACAAAGACAGACACATTCACACACACACACACACACACACACACACACACACACACACACACACACACACACACACACATACGTGGCCAGAGACAGACAGGCTAAAAGGAGAGAGAGAAAAAAATATAAAAGTAATAATAATAAATAAAAGGGAGATTATTCCTCATCTGCGTAACTCATAAGGACTTTAAATATGACCAATGTATGATCCTGTAATTACTTGGTATTGGATCGATACCAAAATTTGTAGTATCACCCAAAACTAATGTAAAGTATCAAACAGAAGAATAAGTGATTATTACATTTTAACAGAAGTGTAGATGGAGCATGTTAAAACAGAAAGTAAGCAGATGTTACCAGTAAATGAACAAGTAGATTAATAATAGTACAACTAAAAAAAAATTTAAAAAAAAATTCTACCGCTTGTCCTTCATAATGTTGACAAAATAATAGAATGATAAATGACACAATATGTTACTGCATATGTCAGCAGCTAAATTAGGAGCCTTTTGTTTGCTTACTTACTAATAAAAGACAAGTTGTCTAGTATGTTCACTATTTTATTTAAGGACAAAATTGATAAGAAACATATGTTTAATGTACCCTAACATTTTCTGTTAGAATAAAGCCAATATTGGCATTTTTTGTGGTCCCCTTTATTTTGAAAAGTATCGAAATACAATTACAACGCACTGTGTCACAGCCCTGACTTGAGGGTGTGAGGTATTTGCGAGCGGCCATACTCCACAATTTAATCGAGATAAACCAGCAGAGGAGCCGTTACCGTGGAAACAATCTAAAACTTTAAATTGACCGCCGCTCTGAGTTATCGAACCGTTGTTGGTATTAGAATAGAGCAGGAGTTTGTGTTGTTGTGTGAAAAGGTGCCGCAGACATGTGACTGATTAGCGGTTGTGGGATCAGACGAGATAAACCAGTTATTGTGCGGATTTATCAGATACCAAGAAGAAAACACCATCAGCCGTGCGAGAACTTTGAAAATTATTCATTGTTCATTGACGTCAACATGTTCAGTTTTCATAAACTAACTTGATTATTTACCCTGGCGCAGATATAATATTTATTAGAGATGTCCGATAATATCGGACTGCCGATATTATCGGACGATAAATGCTTTAAAATGTAATATCGGAAATGATCAGTTTCAAAAAGTGAAATTTATGACTTTTTAAAATGCCGCTGTGTACACGGACGTAGGGAGAAGTACAGAGCGCCAATAAACCTTAAAGGCACTTCCTTTGCGTGCCGGCCCAGTCACATAATATCTACGGCTTTTCACACACACAAGTGAATGCAATGCATACTTGGTCAACAGCCATACAGGTCACACTGAGGGTGACCGTATAAACAACTTTAACACTGTTACAAATATGCGCCACACTGTGAACCCACACCAAACAAGAATGACAAACACATTTCGCGAGAACATCCGCACCGTAACACAACATAAACACAACAGAACAAATACCCAGAACCCCTTGCAGCACTAACTCTTCCGGGACGCTACAATATACACCCCCGCCCACCCCACCTCAACCTCCTCATGCTCTCTCAGATTCCAAAGCTGCTGTTTTGAGGCATCTTAAAAAAAATAATGCACTTTGTGACTTCAGTAATAAATACGGCAGTGCCATGTTGGCATTTTTTTCCATAACTTGAGTTGATTAATTTTGGAAAACCTTGTTACATTGTTTAATGCATCCAGCGGGGCATCACAACAAAATTAGGCATAATAATGTGTTAATTCCACGACTGTATATATCGGTATCGGTTGATATTGGAATCGGTAATTAAGAGTTGGACAATATCGGAATATCGGATATCGGCAAAAAAGCCATTATTCGGACATCTCTTCTTCTTCTTCTTCTTCTTCTTATTATTATTATAGTGCTACAGGAAAGTACTGGTTGCATGTGGTGGGACAGGATGCTCCGTTATCCGTCTTAAAGCGCTCAGGTGACTCACACTAAATCTTGTGTCCATCAGGATGAGAAGTTGACCGTGACACAAACCGCGGAGGTGAACGGGAACCCCCAACTCCTTCACTTCCACTACCAGCTGAGCGAGCGCCGCTCGGCCTTCTGGGAGAGCGCCTTGTCGGAGGACAGCCTCTTCCTGGAGATCCCCGCTGGGTCGCTGGCCGAGGGAAGCAAGGAAGGGTAAACGTTCTTCTCTTGCCTCACACGTCCACCATGGAGCACAGAACCCATGGATTGTTTATTTAAAGGGACAGTGCACGCGAGTCAACACCGCAACACAAAGATGTCGTGTACATCTGCCAGATTTGAGCAAAGTTCATTTCCGTCCGCCGTCCCTCAACATAAAAACAGCGAATTAATTATGCATATGACAACTTAAAGTATTTTATCTACAGTCTTTGAATGATTTTAAGTCAGTATGATTGTATTTTCTGATTTTAATTATTTTTCCTTTTTTTTTCTGCACTTTAAAATAGAGTAAAAGAAAAACATCCAACATATAGCAACAGTAGTTATGAAGTAGTTCAAACATGTCTGCGTGATTGGTTTGCTTGTCACTTGATATAGATCAACTGTGCATTGGAATTTTTGTGCGTTCCTCCCTGAGGCAGCTTCTGCAAAAAAAAAAGTTAATTACAGTCTATATACAGTAAATCCCGACCTGTAAGTCAACACTTTTTTTCCTTTGCTTTGAACCCTGGCGCGCCTAGTTTAAAAAATAGTTTTTAAAAAGCAAAGATACTGACATGGTGTGTTGTTTGTGCTATGGAGTACTGTTCCGTCTTCTAGCCTTCCATAGCGTTTCTACTTGTATGGATTCTTCATTCATCACTCCAAGCAACATTGGTAATTTTTACAATATATATATATATTTTTTTTAAAATTTTAATTTTTTTCCTGTCCAGCTTCTCAGGCAAATCATATAGTTGATGTTGGGGTACCTTGAAGGTAGAAAAATCGCTATAGAAGTATAACCCATTTACCATGAGTTTTTATTGTCCCACCACCATAAAATGGTCCACATTAAAAAAGTCTTGTGTGCTTCTTTCAGACTCACTGCCCTGCTGGAGTTTGCAGAGGAGCAGCTGAAGGCCAACTTTGTCTTCGTGTGGTTCCGCAAAGGCCGAGAAGATCGACGTAAGTCAACTCCTCTCATTGTGTGTAAAAACATTGTAACTGCGCTTTCAAACTTACTGTTTGTTTGCCTTCCAGAGGCCATCATCCGGACGTTCCACTACATGGGCTTTGAGATGGTGAAGCCGGGCGACCCCTCGGTCCCGGCCCGGCCCGACTTGGCCTTCATGGTTTACTCTCTGGACAACAGCAGCTCAGACGAGGAGTGACCCCTGACCCCTGACCCCGCCCGCCTCGTCTTGCTTCGGGATAGTCGCCCACCCAACCCCCGGATGAGAGGCTATAGAACAATAATCTTTTTATAGACGGTCATGTTTCCCCTTTCTATCAATAAAATGCTACCTTGACCGCGTAGAAGACAAACTTCCTGTTGTCCATTCCAGAACGTGTCCCTCAGAAGTCTTGGGTCAGTCTAGCCTGCAAAATATTCCTGCACTCTAACGAGGCTTCTTGTGCCTAACCAGGAGAGTTGTTACTCTTCAGTCTTATGGTGTGTGTGTCCAGAAAGACCACTTCAGGGTATGACCATATATATATGCAATTACATGCAGGAGGTGTCCTGCAGACTTTTCATTTAGCACTTTGATCACGACGCCAAAGAACCCAGTGTACCCTCACTTGTTGTTGTCGGAGCGCCACGTTGATCCAAACCTTCTCCCGCTATTTTTAGCTGCACGTTGGCTCGGGCAGGCTGCTTCTAGTTTCTGCATGTCTTCCAGGTGTGATTGATTGACCTTCATTAATATGACGTTTTTATTTATTGTTTCATCCAATCCACGCTTGTGCGTTGTGTACATGCCTTCCTTGGTGCAGGGAATGTTGAAATAATAAAAACACCATGGGAAAAACTGTGTCAAGTTGTCATCCATTAGAGATAAGCACAGAAAATAATTGGCTCTCCACGTATCACCATAATGACCAACATTTAAGTACAGTAGCACAGTAGGCCCGAGTACTCATTAAAAACAGCATCGAGGTTTTATGCAACAAGTATATTTTTGGGGTTATTAACTTTACACACAGCTTGAACAGTAACACTGTTTAAATATAGGAAACTAAAACGAGTGGTTATTTGGTGTACCACTAGATGGAGCTTATGTACCGCTTTTTGAGAATCTGATCTAACAAAAAATTGTAATATAAAAATGTTTTTTTTTGTTGCAAAAGTCACATTTTTAATGAGTGGATGTCAATGTTCACACAAACCAAAATAAACATTGGACAAAATATATTATGGCTTTAGGTGCTTTTTTTTTTTTTTTTTAAATGAAATTTACAGAAAGTGCGTTTGATTGCTAACTCGAGAGGTCGAAATGAGCCCAACAAATTGAACAAAAACTTGAAAAGGAATTTTACCTTTGCAACCTCATTATACTATTGGCTAAGTTTTATATTCATAAATGTAAGTTTCTCAATACCCGACCTGTCTTTTGTGCCTTAAGAATTAGAACTCTACATTAAAACACTTTCTACCCCTAACAACCAAAAAGCTGTGAAAACGGTGATGCTGTGTTCCAAATTTAAGTTATTTACTGAAATTGAGTGAGCCTATGGCTTGGCACTTTATTTTATATATATATATATATATTTTGCATTCTATGTTAGTTACTTTTAACTTATAACCCCCTGGTGCTGTTTTGTACTCTTTTAGTACTGTTTGTACTATTTGTTGTACTTATTTTGATTATTGTTTATCTGTTTGTAAATGTTGAAATTTATAAATAAAAGTTTAAAAGAAATAAAAAAATAAATAAAAAACGAGCCCAACAAATGCGACTTTCGCCTGAAACATGGTGTCTTGACAAATCACCTCGTCACTACTCGATTGGTACCGGAAACCCCGATAGTGCAGGCGTAGAGGCCACGTCACTTCCTGTCAACTTGTTTTACGGAAGTTTGAATGCTTCTGAGATATGCTCCAGCACCCCCCGCGACCCCAAAGGAGACAAACGGTAAAACATGGATGGATGGATGGATGTTCATGCACCATGGTTTTCTTTTTGTATTATTTTTTCTAAATGTACCGTAATTTTCGGACTATAAGTCGCAGTTTTTTTTCATAGTTTAGCCGGGGGTGCGATTTATACTCAGGAGCGATTTATGTGTGAAATTATTAACACATTACCGTAAAATATCAAATAATATTATGTAGCTCATTCACGTAAGAGACTAGACGTATAAGATTTCATGGGATTTAGCGATTAGGAGTGACAGATTGTTTGGTAAACGTATAGCATGTTCTATATGTTATAGTTATTTGAATGACTCTTACCATAATATGTTACGTTAACATACCAGGCACGTTCTCAGTTGGTTATTTATGCCTCATATAACGTACACTTATTCAGCCTGTTGTTCACTATTCTTTATTTATTTTAAATTGCCTTTCAAATGTCTATTCTTGGTGTTGGGTTTTATCAAATAAATTTCCCCCAAAAATGCGACTTATACTCCAGTGCGACTTATATGTGTTTTTTTCCTTCTTTATTATGCATTTCCGGGCGGTGCGACTTATACTCCGGAGCGACCTATGGGTGAGGGCGGACCTACGTCACTTCCGCCTACCAATCCCCTAGCAACCGGGAATTCGTTGAAAACAAACCAGCTCACAGCGAACACAGCATTGACAGAAAAAGCATTTAACGAGCGTTGTGGCTTGGAAGTCGGCGTTAAATCCTTCATTTACGCATTTTTACTTATTCGCATATCGTGTGAAAAAACGAAAATGTATTATTTGCGTCAGACTCGTCTCAGTGAACTTTAAAGCTTCTCAGGCTTAGCTTGCTAGTTAGCTTAGCCTGCGCGCTGCTAAGAAAGACGCGGAAGTTATCAACAACAAGATCAAGTGTTAGTGTATACAATATTGAGAGATTTGAGGGCTACATGTATTGAATGGCAACATGAAAATTATAGGGTTTATTGGTTTTTAAAAACCCAACTGTTAAGTGCAAATTTAAACAAAACCGGTTTTCGAAAATAGCTAGCTAGGCTATAGACTATATAGTATATTACTTACTTAACTTAATCCTCTTCTTCCCGGATGGGAAATAAGGCTTCGACGACTCGACGCCATTCATCTCGCTGCTGTGCTCGTCTCTGTGCCTCGCCCCATGTAAGCTTCATCTCTTTCAGCTCCCCTTCAACTGTTCTTCGCCAGGTGTTCTTTGGCCGCCCTGGCTTACGTTTTCCCGGTGGTGTCCATCTTAACGCTGCCTTTGGTATCCTCTCGTTGTCCGGTTTTCGAAAATAGCTAGCTAGGCTATAGACTATATAGTATATACCGCATGTTATTTTTGTACAACAACAACTTCAGCTGTCGAACGTTATAAGGTACAAATTCAACAAGTACAACATTAGCACGGACGTATAGCCAAGTTGTGGTTAAGAAGGTGGATTTTTGTTCCTTATTTTTACCAGAAACGAAGTGATCCTAACACACGACCCGGGACTTTGGGGGACTCCAGTGAGATCCGTCCTCGTTTTCCCAGTGTAAAGCTGCAAGCCATTTGTCTCGTCTCTGTGGGCTTTTAGCACGCTTTGGCAGAACAAAATACAATCTTTGTTTTCCCTGTTTCCAGTTGTGGTTAGCACAACCAAAAACAACACAGTTTTTCGGCATTTTGGAGGCAGAATGACGGGTTTAACCAGCGTAGGTCGACAGGTTAAAGAGTAATGGCAACGGTTTGTTTTCAACGCCAGTCTGGTTGCTATGGCTCGAAGAACCCGTATGTAGCTCAGTTGCCCGGATGTCGGCCCTCACCCATACTCCGAAAAATAGGGTAATTAAAATAGTAAATATAAAACAAAACTAACTTTATTCAAGAATACAATATTTATTTGGAAACCATACATGCCTTAAATGGCAAATAAATCGATCTATTTTAGTACGGAATTATTTATGCACGTTTAAGACGGTGAAATCACGGTTATAAAAACGATTGTGCGATGATGTCATATGTCTCACGAGGGATATGATTAATTTGACTACGAGAGGTCTGCATCCTCGTTAGTATAGTGGACAGTATCTCCGCCTGTCACGCGGAAGACCGGGGTTCGATTCCCCGACGGGGAGGTTTTTTTTTCTGAAATTCCACATTGAGTAACTATTACGTTCATGTTACGGTCGAAACAAACATCTTGCTGTATTGCCTTTTTCTGTGTGTTTTAATAGTTTTCCCAATAAAACGCCAATGCTCAAAAGCGGCAGTTCTCAACTGGTTTGGCTGCGGGATCCACCATCACCAAAGAATCAAGCAGCGACACACATTGCGGACATTTTTCTAGACAAATTCCTCAAAAACTTTTAATTATATTTTTATTTACACCACATTAAACAACTCAATGAACATCCTCCAAGTCTGCTGATTCCATCATTTTTGCCGGGGGTTGTAAGAGTGCCCGCCTAACATGTACAATGTTTCAATAGTTAAATATGAAATACGTTATAGTGGACAATATCTCCGCCTGTCACGCGGAAGACAGGGGATCGATTCCCCGACGGAGAGATTTTTTCTGACCGTCAATTATTTAATGTCTTACATGTATAGAATAAATCATTTAAAAAAATGTGATCTTTAAAGTTTGACGCACTGTGACGCTACAAAAATCAATAAGAAGACCAGGGCAGCTTTTTTAAAGTTGTATTTCTTAAAGGCCTACTGAAATGAATTTTTTTTATTTAAACGGGGATAGCAGATCTATTCTATGTGTCATACTTGATCATTTCGCGATATTGCCATATTTTTGCTGAAAGGATTTAGTATAGAACAACGACGATAAAGATTGCAACTTTTGGTATCTGATAAAAAAAAGGCTTGCACCTACCGGAAGTAGCGTGACGTAGTCAGTTGAACATATACGCAAAGTTCCCTATTGTTTACAATGATGGCCGCATGAAGTGAGAGAGATTCGGACCGAGAAAGCGACAATTTCCCCATTAATTTGAGCGAGGATGAAAGATTTGTGGATGAGTAAAGTGCAAGTGAAGGACTAGTGGGGAGTTGAAGCTATTCAGATAGGGAAGATGCTGTGAGAGCCGGGGGTGACCTGATATTCAGCTGGGAATGACTACAACAGTAAATAAACACAAGACATATATATACTCTATTAGCCACAACACAACCAGGCTTATATTTAATATGCCACAAATTAATCCTGCATAAAAACACCTGCGTGTTTGTTATGCTAGCTCCTAGCTCCTCTGCTAGCTCCTAGCTCCATAGAACACGCCAATACAATTCAAACACCTGATCAACACACACAATCACTCAGCCCAAAAGACCGTTTACCTAACCCAAGGTTCATAAAGCTTATATATTTTTAAAAAGTTACGTACGTGACGCGCACATACGGTCAAGTTATCGAATGTTTAGCAGCCAAGGCTGCATACTCACGGTACCTGATATTCAGCTGGGAATGACTACAACAGTAAATAAACACAAGACATATATATACTCTATTAGCCACAACACAACCAGGCTTATATTTAATATGCCACAAATTAATCCTGCATAATAACACCTGCGTGTTTGTTATGCTAGCTCCTAGCTCCTCTGCTAGCTCCTAGCTCCATAGAACACGCCAATACAATTCAAACACCCGATCAACACACACAATCACTCAGCCCAAAAGACCGTTCACCTAACCCAAGGTTCATAAAGCTTATATATTTTTAAAAAGTTACGTACGTGACGCGCACTTACGGTACGGTACGTGTTATGCTAGCTCCTAGCTCCTCTGCTAGCTCCTAGCTCCATAGAACACGCCAATACAATTCAAACACATGATCAACACACACAATCACTCAGCCCAAAAGACCGTTCACCTAACCCAAGGTTCATAAAGCTTATATATTTTAAAAAAGTTACGTACATACGCAAAAAAAAGCCAAAGCTGCATACTCACAGTAGCACGTCTGCGTCTTTGTCATCCAAATCAAAGTAATCCTGGTAAGAGTCTGTGTTGTCCCAGTTCTCTACAGGCGTCTGTGTATCCAAATCAAAAGTCCTCCTGGTTAGAGTCTCTGTTATCCGAGTTCTTCCATCTTGACTGCATCTTTCGGGAATGTAAACAAAGAAGCGCCGGCTGTGTACTGTTGTGGCTGACTACGTTCGAAAAATACGTCCATTTCGCACCGACAACTTTCTTCTTTGCTTGCTTGGCTTCCTTCTCCATAATGCAATGAACATGATTGAAACAGATTCACGAACACAGATGTCCAGAATACTGTGGAATTATGAAATGAAAACAGAGCTTTTTCGTACCGGCTTCAATGTGGAAGGCATACCCGTGTTCGTCGGGCTACGTCACGCGCATACGTCATCCTCAGAGGCGTTTCGAACCGGAAGTTTAGCGGCAAATTTAAAATGTCACTTTATAAGTTAACCCGGCCGTATTGGCATGTGTTATAATGTTAAGATTTCATCATTGATATATAAACTATCAGACTGCGTGGTCGGTAGTAGTGGGTTTCAGTAGGCCTTTAAGCCAAAAATTTAAAGGAAAAACACAGACTATAAATATGTTTAACAGAAACATGTCTCGTCTTTACGCCTCCCAATCACAAGTTCTACTTTGGAAAACACTTCCAATTAATATTACCATAACACACGTCACTGTTTTCCACGGAAGTTATGTTTGCGCACTGTTCCCGTGGTTTTCTTTTTGTATTATTTTTTCTAAATGTAATTAAAATAGTAAATATAAAACAAAACAAACTTAATTCAAGAATACAATATTTATTTTGAAACCATACATGCCTTAAATGGCAAATTAAATTTTACTACTGAAGTATTTATTCACGTTTAACGCGGTGAAATCACGGTTATAAAAAATTGTGCGATGATGTCATATGTCTGACGGGAGATATCATTAATTTTAATAGAGGTAAATGGCATCCTCGTTAGTATAGTGGACAGTATCTCCGCCTGTCACGCGGAAGACCGGGGTTCGATTCCCCGACGGGGAGATTTTTTCTTACCGGTAATTATTTCATGTCTTACATGTATAGAATACATTATATACATTTTTTTAAAGATAAAACACAGACTATAAATGTGTCTAACAAAAATATGTCTCGTCTTTACTCATTCATAATACACATCACTGATATTACACATCCTCGTTATTATAGTTGACAGTATCTCTGCCTGTCACGCGGAAGACCGTGGTTCGATTCCCCGACGGGGAGATTTCTTTTTTTTAACCATAATTATTTCATGTCTTACATGTATAGAATAAATAATATACATTTTTTTAAGATAAAACACAGACTATAAATATGTCCAACAAAAATATGTCCCGTCTTTCCTCATCCATAATACACATCGCTCTCCTAACACATCCTCGTTAGTATAGTGGACAGTATCTCCGCCTGTCACGCGGAAGACCGGGGTTCGATTCCCCGACGGGGAGATTCTTTCTTACCGGTAATTATTTCATGTCTTACATGTATAGAATAAATAATATGAAATTTTTTTAAGATAAAACACAGACTATAAATATGTCCAACAAAAATATGTCCCGTCTTTCCTCATCCATAATACACATCGCTCTCCTAACACATCCTCGTTAGTATAGTGGACAGTATCTCCGCCTGTCACGCGGAAGACCGGGGTTCGATTCCCCGACGGGGAGATTCTTTCTTACCGGTAATTATTTCATGTCTTACATGTATAGAATAAATAATATAAACTTTTATTAAGGTAAAAAACAGACTATAAATATGTCCAACAAAAATATGTCTCGTCTTTCCTCATCCATAATACCCATCTGTGATTTAACACATCCTCGTTAGTATAGTGGACAGTATCTCCGCCTGTCACGCGGAAGACCGGGGTTCGATTCCCCGACGGGGAGGTTTTTTCTTACTGGTAATTATTTCATGTCTTACATGTATAGAATAAATAATATAAACATTTATTAAGGTAAAACACAGACTATAAATATGTCCAACAAAAATATGTCTCGTCTTTCCTCATCCATAATACCCATCGGTGATTTAACACATCCTCGTTAGTATAGTGGACAGTATCTCCGCCTGTCACGTGGAAGACCGGGGTTCGATTCCCCGACGGGGAGATTCTTTCTTACCGGCAATTATTTCATGTCTTACATGTATAGAATAAATAATATAAACATTTTTTAAGATAAAACACAGACTATAAATATGTCCAACAAAAATATGTCTCGTCTTTCCTCATACATAATACCCATCGGTGATTTATCACATCCTCGTTAGTATAGTGGACAGTATCTCCGCCTGTCACGTGGAAGACCAGGGTTCGATTCCCCGACGGGGAGATTCTTTCTTACCGGCAATTATTTCATGTCTTACATGTATAGAATAAATAATATAAACATTTTTTAAGATAAAACACAGACTATAAATATGTCCAACAAAAATATGTCTCGTCTTTCCTCATCCATAATACCCATCAGTGATTTAACACATCCTCGTTAGTATAGTGGACAGTATCTCCGCCTGTCACGCGGAAGACCGGGGTTCGATTCCCCGACGGGGAGTATTTTTCTATCCGTCAATCCGTCATGTCTTGCATGTATAGCAAAAATAAACAATCTTTGATCCTTAAAGTTTGACACACTGTGATGACAAGAATTAATAAAAACACCAGAATTTGGTGGCTTGCCTGGGCCACTTAAACAGGGTGCTGATTTAAAAACGCTGTTTGCAACTTGCTTGAAGTTTAATTTCTTAAACCAAAAATATAAGCAAAAAACACACTATGAATATGTTTAACAGAAACATGTCTCGTCTTTATTCGTCACATAATTACAAGTTCAGCTTTGGAATTTATGAATGTAAGGCCTACATTTTCTAATTGGCTTAATGGTTTACAACTATCAATCAAACCCTGGAGAATTATTAAGAGTACAAAAGCCCTTAAATTGATATATTTGTTAAAATAATTTAAAGTTATTTAGGTAGCCCTTTTGGTCTTTTAGTGTCCGTCCTGAAATCGGTAGGTTGTGAGTTCAAACCCCGGCCGAGTCATACCAAAAAGGGGCAATAGAAGACAAAAGCACAATATTATTATCTTATTTTTGAAAACAAAAACAACCCCAGGCCCGCGTTGATGCTGAGTCAGTAATCTGTCGGCCATTTTGTGCGTTGTTTTGTTGACAATATCACAATAAAATGGCTCTCAGGAGGTTACGTAATCCAGGGGTTCTTAACCTTCAATAATTATATCTAACCTACTTACAGTTTGACAGATAAACCTTGTCAGATTATTTTAAAGAATGTGTTAATCACAAAGATTATTATCAAAGCTTAGCTCAAGAATTAATACTAATTAAATGTACTTTTGAAAAAAATAACAATAAAAACTGATGACTAATACATTCACATACAATTAAGCAATGCTAAATTAAATCAATTCTAACTATATAATAATATTAGTAATAAAAATATGTTTCCTTAATTAAAGTGTGAATGAAAACAGCTTCACCACTTTAGTCATAATTTTAGCGCTTAAGAAACTTCTTCTGTTTGTTTGATATTTTCATTACTGCCACAAGTGGTGGAAAGGTGTATTACAACCGAGTATCCCTGCAGAAACAGAGATTTGGACCCCGGCCCTATGGTTAAGAACCACTGACGTATTCCAACAATGTTTGTTGTTTTTAAAGTGGTGCGTTGCTAAAAAAGCGCATCAGAGCAACACGTACGTCCTCGCCTTCTTCCTCGTCGTCGCTTGCCGGCGTTCGCGCAGGAGCGGGCGCGGTCACGTGAGCGTCCCATTCTTGGCGGTACTCCTCCTCGCGGCGCTCGCACAGGTTGTGCAGCGCGCAGCAAGTCAGCACCATGGACTTCACCACTTCGATGTCGCTGTCGTTGCGCTTGGTCAGGCATCGCCACCTGCCTCGCAGTCGGGAGAAGGCGCCGGTGGCCATCGTTTGCGCCTTACACACCTTCTCGTTGTACGTCTGCTGCGCCGCCGTCAGCTGCCCATCGTCGTCGAGGAACGGCCTCAGGAGCCAACTCTTTGACGGGTAGGCGGCGTCTCCCAGGATGTAGTAGCCCGCGGTCACGCCGGCGCCGTTCCTTGCGCACGGCGGGGAAAAGGTCCCTTGCTCGGCCACCTGCCACAAGGACGACATCCTCAGCGCTTCTTCCTCGTCCAAACTCCCCGCTGTGCCGACGCAAGCGCTCCAAAACCGCCCTCGTCCGTCCACGACGCCTTGGAGGATGATGGAATGCCAGCCTCCCTCGTTGACATAGTCGCCGTGCCTCTCCGTAGGAGCTATGATGGGAATGTGGGCGGCGTCGATGGCGCCGATGCACCGCGGAAGCCCCCAGCTCTGTTCCACGCCGGCCGCCATTTCTCGGAGCTCGTCCGCGTTGGGGAAGCGGATCTGCTGCGGCAGCAACAGCGCGCACGCGGCCGAGCAGAATTCCCGCACGCAGCGGCACACTGTCGTCTTGCTGACGCCAAAAAGATGGCTGATGCTCTTGAACTCGCTGTTTGTGGCCAGCTTCCACAGAGCGATGGCCACTCTCTTCTTCACGGGGACGCACACGCGGAAGTTGGTGTCCCGCTTCTGCATGGCGGGACGCAGCTCGGCACAGATGTGGAGGAAGGTCTCTTCCGACATCCTGAAGTGGTGCACCCAGTCCGTGCGCGTGAAGCCCGGCACCACCTGGTCCCACCACTCGTTGGAGCGACGGACGGCCCAGATGCTCGGTCTGCGCCGGCTCTTTAGCAGCATCGGCAGCATCTGGAAGACAACATGTTTTTAAGAGCAGGCTTAAGACCCACCTTTTTGATTTGGCTTTTACCTGATATTAATTATTTTATTGAAGTCATTTGTATTTTACTTTTTATCCTATTAGTTATGCAAGATTTGATTTATTTACTGTATATATATATATTTTTTCTTTTCTTCTTCTTCTATTAATCTTCATATGTTTTACTTGTATTTTATTCTTTATCTCTACAGACGGTTCTTACTATTTTACAAGTTTTATTATTTTTATTTTCCAACGTTCCTCAGATGAGCCTTCTGCCTCAGGGGTTATTGGCCGCGCTTTTGTGTCAGCGTCCTGGTGGCCATGGTCTGATGACTACCTGGTGCAGACGGCTCCTGTGATAGTGTTTACGCACCAAGGTTTCTCATTGTCATCCCATTAGGTTGAGTTTTTTCTTGCTCTGATGTGGGATCTGAGCCGAGGATGTCGTTGTGGCTTGTGCAGCCCTTTGAGACACTCGTGATTTAGGGCTATATTGATTGATTGATTGATTGATCGATGAAGTAAATGTTTATTTATCTATCTGTATGTGTCAAAGAATGCACTGTTGCCTCTCACGCCCCCCTCCAATGTTTAGTCTGGTAAATAATATTATTGAATAATAGTATTCAAACACGATTTAATAAAAAAAAAAGAAGTTATCCTACCCTTTTCCGCCGCTTTCTTTTCCTTGTAAATGTTTCTTCTTCCATCAAATCCAAAAGTCTCCTCATTTTCTCCGCAGTGTTTCTCCGCGCGGCCTGCAGTCTACTCTCGAACAAAGCTTGTCTTCTTCTAGTAATATGAAGCCACATGGCTAAAAGAAAGAATACCATATGGTGGTTATCCTCCATTGTTGGCGGTTTTTTTTTCACTTTACTTCTCCGGCCTGCTTATTACCTTGTTATTGTTGTTACTGGTGCGACGCAGCGTGTCGCACCGTTGTGACGTCGACTGAAGTTGCCATACCTACGATACTATTTGTCATATTTGTATTATCATTTCTAAAACTGCACTATAATATATGTTATAATATATGCTATAAAAGGTATGTGAAAATGTTCTACTAGTACACATGGTCCCAATGTGCGATTAAATTTCCTCAAAACGTGTTTATTTAAAGCTTCCGGTACGCTGTTGTCATTTCCCATTTGGCAACGCAGCTCCCAAGATCCTTTGCGCGCACGGCTTTAAAAGATGTATCAGCACCGCACAGTAATAACACAAAGCGACCTAAAATGTAAGTAAAGCGGTTTTACTTATTAAAAACAGCCAACTAGAGATCTGTAAAGGTTGGTGTGACATTTGTAACTTACATTTCTGTTCAAATAAAAGCCTTCTACTGTCTTAATGTTGATCCACATCCATGCCTCTGTTAACACTTTTGAGCAAACTGATTCACCTGCGCAGCTTTTTTAATTAAAAAAATATATTTTACTTTTATACATGGCTTCTTGTTAATGCGATTGTGGAGTAGTTTAGCTTTTATAAATGACCTATAATTAATATTACGTACAAACATGGACGAAGATTAAGTAGTTACCGGTAGTTTTTTGTTGACAATATGTCATCTAATTTCAAGGAAAACTACTTTTTTTTTTTTAAAGTATGCCCATAATTTTTAATTTTCCCATCATCCACGTTGTGCGGGCAGTTTAGCATTTAGCTCGCCTATAAAGTAGGACTGGGCGATTTGGCTAAAAACTGTATCACGATATAAGTGTTTTGTAGTGGTCGATATCGATAATTATTGATATTTTTATGATCTATCGAAAATATGGACGAGGAGAAAATTATAGACTCAACCTCTGGGCTGATGATTTTAGGTTGTCCTGAAGAATTTGGAGGTAATCCTCCTTTTTCATTGTCCCATTTACTCTCTGTAAAGCACCAGTTCCATTGGCAGCAAAACAGGCCCAGAGCATAATACTACCACCACCATGGTTGACGGTAGGATGGTGTTCCTGGGATTAAAGGCCTCACCTTTTCTCCTCCAAACATATTGCTGGGTATTGTGGGCAAACCGCTCAATTTTTGTTTCATCTGACCACAGAACTTTCCTCCAGAAGGTCTTATCTTTGTCCATGTGAAGTCAGATGTAACAAAAATTGAGCTGTTTGGCCACAATACCTGTAATATATTTATATTTTAGTCATTTTAATTATTCTTTCCTGAATAATTTTCTTTAGAAAACAGACAAAGGGCTCATGTGTGATCTTTTCTTGTGAATGATGGGCAAATTTCGAAAAAACATCTCTATTTTTTGTTTACATCTCTACAATTAATATCATCTTGTTTGCTTTTCTGTTTAGAATATTCCGCAGGCCAAGATTTCTTCTTACCCAGGAGACGTTTGAGGATGAATAATGGATATAGATTACTATGAAGCTGGTTCCATCATCTTCATCCTCATCCTCATCATTTCTTATTATTTCTTTCATAAAAATGCATATATACACGTCATGTACAGTTGACACTTTCATTGTTTTTTAGTTTCTTATACATTTCCATGATCAGAAACAGGTTCCAAGGAAGCACCTATGAGAAATCAGAGGCGATAAAAGCGTCAACTGCCGACCAATCAAAAATGGCGTCACCATTCATTGAGGATCCTGTAGATATCGGTGCGCAGATCGTGAGAGGGTCTTTGAGAAGAGCGAGAGTTTTCCGTGACCGACAAAACCCTCTGGCTTACCCGGAGGACTTCCTTTACGAACGATACCGATTCTCCTCGGAGGGTTTGGCGTACCTCTGCCACCTTCTGGGGCCGCACGTGTCCAACGACACGCGGCGAAGCGGCGCGCTTACCGTGCCACAGATGGTCTGCGTCGCGCTGCGCTTCTTCGCCACGGGAACCTTCCTGTACGCGGTGGGCGACGCCGAGCACATCAGTAAAAACACCGTGTGCAGAAGCATCCATCGTGTGGCGCACGCCCTGGTTCAACTGCTCAACGCCTTCGTGGTGTTCCCCGGACACATGCCCACGCAACGCATCAAGGATGGCTTCTTTGACATCGCAGGTACGCGCAAACAACGTTGCTGCAAAAAATAACTTGCTCACGTCGCGTTGTCGGATGTAACATGTTGTTTTTGACTCCTTCAGGATTCCCACAGGTGGTTGGTGTTATTGATTGCCTGCATGTTCCCCTCCAGTCCAGTCTGGGGGAAAACGTCCGGGATTTTTTAAACCGAAAATCCTTCCGTAGCCTCAATGTTCAGGTATTTGATTGATTTCTTTACCACATCACATTAATCAGTCTTTTTTTTTTTTTGGGGGGGGGGGGGGGGGGGTTGTGTGGCCTGATTTGTGGTTTATGTGAGGTTTATTTTCTAACATTGCATCAGCAATCAATGTGTGGCAGAAGGGGAATGCCCGAGGGCAGTGTCAAAATAATGCTATAATTGGCTTTTTTTAAAGGCTAAAATAATTGTTATACATATTAAAGATCAATCGATGGGACAATTATTGTTGCCGATATTTGGAATTATGACAGCCAGAAGGAGCTGAGCTGGAAGGCAAAGCTCTCAATTTACCGGTCGATCTACGTTCCCATCCTCACCTATGGTCATGAGCTTTGGGTTATGACCGAAAGGACAAGATCACGGGTACAAGCGGCCGAAATGAGTTTCCTCCGCCGGGTGGCGGGGCTCTCCCTTAGAGATAGGGTGAGAAGCTCTGCCATCCGGGGGGAGCTCAAAGTAAAGCCGCTGCTCCTCCACATGGAAAGGAGCCAGATGAGGTGGTTCGGGCATCTGGCCTCACTAGGGAGGTGTTTAGGGCACGTCCAACCGGTAGGAGGCCACAGGGAAGACCCAGGACACGTTGGGAAGACTATGTCTCCCGGCTGGCCTGGGAACGCCTCGGGATCCCCCGAGAAGAGCTGGGCGAAGTGGCTGGGGAGAGGAAAGTCTGGGCTTCCCTGCTTAGGCTGCTGCCCCCGCGACCCGACCTCGGATAAGCGGAAGAAGACGCGTGGATGGACAGCCTTTTTTTTTTTTTCGAAATCTGCCTCTTTTTTTCCCCCAACTACAATAGAACTACATTAGCAGATACAATATATACAGGGTTTTCCCCAAGATACCTGTGGTGGAGGGGGGGGGCGTGGTCATCGAGTAATTTGCATACTGTGCTATATAATAATCTCCTATTTGTCCAGATACTTACACAAAGTTATTGTCATGTTATTTAATTGAATCACGGAACATGAAACTCGTGGCGCTCCTTTAAAGAGCCCACACTGCGCGTGTCGCACTGGTACCAAAAAATTCTGGTACCCGGTATATCCCCAGTTATTAGTATCCCAATTTAATTAGTTTTTTCCTTTTCTTTACGTTTTTACCTTTTGTGTTTGATTATATTTCAACAATACACTGCAGGCCACAAAATTTGAGCTGTGGGCCACACTTCGGACAGTTGGCATGCGTGTTCGAGTGCTGCTCAGAAACAAATTCCACTGGGCGAAATGTGCGGGGATCGGACAACGTTGAGAGGGTCGCACGTTTGTTGCGTTTGCGTGAATTGTTGCGATCGTAATGAAATCCTGGAGGCAGTGTTATTTTTAACCACAGGTTTTCATTTCGATTGAGTCGTACTCTTTTGACGAAAATTTATTTTAGTTTGAGTAATATTAAATAGATTTTAGTCCACTGAAATTACAGTAAATGTTGTCGACTAAAGTAGAAAGGATAACGCATCTATGAATTGTCTTGAAACCACTTTTTTGTTTAATTGGTTAAGGTTGTAAGGGTATCTCGCTTATTAAATTGCCGGGTAAGCTCGCCCATGGTGTACAACAAAAGTAGTGGTAGCCAGAGGTGGGTAGTAACGCGCTACATTTACTCCGTTACATCTACTTGAGTAACTTTTGGGATAAATTGTACTTCTAAGAGTAGTTTTAATGCAACATACTTTTACTTTTACTTGAGTATATTTATAAAGAAGAAACGCTACTTTTACTCCACTCCATTTATCTACATTCAGCTCGCTACTCGCTACTGATTTTTATAGATCTGTTAATGCACGCTTTGTTTGTTTTGGTTTGTCAGACAGACCTTCAAAGTAGGATCTATCGCATGCCTGCGTTTCACCAATCAAATACAGTCACTGGTTGACGTTTGACTCCGTTTCACCAATCAAACCGAGCCACGCGGTCACATGATTAACAAGCTTAAGCTTACATGAACTCAACATCAAATTTGAGGAAGCACATCGCGATATTTTGGCTGTCACCGTAGGCTGATGTTAGCTTCCCTGCTATGAATCACTGTCAAATCAGCGTAAGCAGTCTTGCTCTACCGTCTTTGATAGTAACAGTAATTCAATACAGTATGAGTCATCCGGAAATATTAGATGTGGCTTAAGATGTCCCGAGGATTTAGCGCTTCAAGTTGGTTGTAATTTTGCCGGATAAAACGGGGCAACGGGGTTTATAACTTGTCTTGTTGTCTACCCCGGCAATGGTGAATTGCGTCCATATTAGGGATGTCCGATAATATCGGACTGCCGATATTATCGGCCGATAAATGCTTTAAAATGTAATATCGGAAATTATCGGTATCGGTTTTAAAATTATCGGTATCAAAAGCAAAATGTATGACTTTTAAAAACGCCGCTGTGTACACGGACGTCGGGAGAAATACAGAGCGCCAATAAACCTTTAAGCAGGGGTGTCCAAAGTGCGGCCCCGGGGGCCACTTGCGGCCCACAGGTCATTTTTTAACGGCCCCACGGCACATTTTAAAAATACGATTGAAAAAAATAAACATTAAAGGTGGTATTTAAAGAGCAAACAGGTGAAATGTAACAAGAAAATGTAGCAATGTTTACTCTAATCACACAAAGCTGCCATGTAGGCTGTTTCTTTCTTTAAAAAATAATAATGAATCAAAATCAATGTCATTATGAATTATTGACCTATTCAAGGCTCCAATTACGTCACATTAAATATTTTGAGATATTTTTTGGGGAAAATGTTGCATATTTTGTGTTTGCCATGTAAAAAAACAAGCTGTTTTTTTTTAAAGAAGGGCCTAAAACGAACAAACAAAAAACATAAACAACAATAAAAATTATAATTGACAGATAGATCTGAAGTTGATCTCGAGATTATTGTGTTAAAAGTAAACAGTAAAAAAAAAAAAATTATAATTTATTTTTTAACACTTTAATGAGTAGGACCCTTTTGGATCCCCTACAATTTTAGTGTGATTAGTTTTTATTTGTCATTGCTCAAAACATAATAATGAATTAAAATCAATGGTGTTATGAGTTATTGACCTTTTTAAGGCTCCAATTATCATATAATCTCAAATATCCCACTTAAAAATGTTATTGTGTAAAAATATTGCATATTTTGTGTTTTTTTCATTAAAAAAAAAAGGTTTTCTTTGACAAAAAGAGCATAACATTTAAATCTTTAAAAAATGTTATATTGACAGATAGACCTAATGTTGATCTAGAGATTTAAAAACTTGAATAATAACACAAATAATAATACTGAATAATGACACATTTTTTAAATTTTTTGGACCAAAACCCTTTGGGGTCCCCGGGATCAAGCCTGAGTGGAAGCCTAAATGTATATTTTTTATACATATATTGTATTGGTTTTTAAAATAAAAAATATCAAAATGGCCCCTGCTAGCTTTGATTTTTCAATGTGCGGCCCTCAGTGGGAAAAGTTTGGACACCCCCGCCTTAAAGGCACTGCCTTTGCGTCCCGGCCCAGTCACATAATATCTACGGCTTTTCACACACACAAGGGAATGCAAGGCATACCTGGTCAACAGCCATACAGGTCACTCTGAGGGTGGCCGTATAAACAACTTTAACACTGTTACAAATATGCGCCACACTGTGAACCCACACCAAACAAGAATGACAAACACATTTCGGGAGAACATCCGCACCGTAACACAACATAAACACAACACAACAAATACCCAGAACCCCTTGCAGCACTAACTCTTCCGGGACGCTACAATATACACCCCCCGCTACAATATCAGAATATCAGCAAAAAAGGCCATTATCGGACATCTCTAGTCCACTTGTCTTCTCTCTCTTGTTTTCAGGTGTATTGAGGTGTGTAACAACACAGTTATCTCAGTACAAACTTAAAACGCCACACCTTACAAAGAGGAGTTCTGATTGGATCCCCTCTGGGATTTAGTCCCCGCCCCTCTCCCACATGCAACTGTGATTGGATAACTTGTCCCACCCGCTTAAAGACGAAATTAAATATGATTGTATTTTGTCCCTGTTAGCATTTTCGTCTCGTTTTTATTCGTTGACTAAATTGACAATTAACGCTGTCGTTGTTTTAGTCAACGTGAATTTGTTTTGATTAGTTATCGTCCTTTTTTAGTCAGGGGAAAATAGGTTGTTGACGATAACTAAGACGATAATATTTTACGTACTTTCCGGGCTGTATTTAAGCTACTCACACATTTTTAAAAGAAATAAATATTTGTACATATATTAGCTGCACCGGACTGCAAACCGGTACGAAATATTTTTGTAAATGTTTATTTACATGCCTTAATTGTTTCCAAACGATGTCTGTAACACGGCAGTAAAACGGCTGATCAAACAAAACAGAAGCTAGCTCTCCACTCAGTTAAAGAGACTCAATAACTCCATGGTGACGTTTTGGTGAATTTACGAAACTGAAACAATACAAAAAGAATGCTATTGTGCGTGTAATAATACTAACAAAGACACTTGTAATTGTATTAGCATATTCGCTAATGCTATCCACCCTAGCTTGATTACATTAGGATAGCATGTACAAATATGCATGAAAACACTCCTACAGACATCACAAATTGTAAAACTTACAAACGTTGCTTGGAGTGATTAATGAAGAATCCTTTCGAGCCGGAACGCTATGAACGGTTACACTTCCAGTTCAAGGCACAAAACAGGAAGTACATTTTCAACCCGCACCACCTCAATACCTCGTCTAAAAAATGGCACCATAGCATGAACATCAACACACCTTTTCAGTGTCTCCGTCGGTGTTCTATGAAAACTTCTTGTTGAATACAAAACATCATGGGCGTTAGCAAAAAAAAATCCATAAATTAGCCGCACTGTTTTATAAGCCGACGTGTTCAAAGCGTAGGAAAAAAGTAGTCCGAAAAGTATGAGGTTCTGATTTTTTTGCTTTAATTGAAATGTTTTCAGATGACTTGTGACCATAACTGCCTCCTCACAAGCATGGATGCCAGGTGGCCAGGATCTGTGGAGGACCGCAGGATCTTCAGGGAATCCACGCTGTGCCAACGCCTCCAACAAGGTATGACCGTCCAAGTGTTTCAGCCGAATTATTCCACGACAGCGCGCTAAAGACCCTCCCCTTCGTCAGGCATGATTAGCGGCCTGCTGCTGGGTGATCGGGGCTACGCCTGCCAGCCCTTTTTGATGACGCCGCATCCCGACCCCGCGCTGGAGCCACAGAAGCGATTCAATGTGGCTTTAGCCAAAACCCGGTTCAGGATAGAAATGACGTTCGCCTCGCTGAAGGCCAGATTTTCATGCTTGCACGCATTAAGGGCGTCCCCGGAGCGGGCGAGCAAAACAATCGCTGCCTGCGCTGTGCTGCACAACATCGCAACTATTCGGAGAGAAAAAGCCCCCGATATCACCTTGCAGCCGCACGATGTTGTGGACTCCATGGCGTTGGATCACCCTGCCGGTTGTGCTGCCAGGGACGCAATAACGCAAACCTTTTTTTCTTAGTTTTCATGTCTTTTTACTCTATTGGACATTTGTTAAAAAAAAATTATTTTCTATTGCCTTATTTTCACATTTAATTTTTCCTCTTCTTTATACAATTTGTTTTTGTAAATATTCTCCTGTTTTTTTCATATTTAGTCAATGTTTTTATACAAACTCTTCACATTGTCAATGCCAATCTGAAACAAAGAATAAAATAAAGTTGTTCCTGCTTGACTTCTCTATTGCCTCTTTGCAGTGTCTATATGAGGGGTGCGGCTCGCAGCTCATTTTTTAATGGCTCACGGCACATTCTAAAATTAATATTACATTTTTTTTTTAAACAACTTAAAAAAGTGGACTAAAAGAGCAAACGGGTTTAATATAACAGGGAAAAGTTGCAATGTTAACTAATAAAGCAGAGCTGCCGTGCAGGCGGTTTCATTTTCTTTTGTCATTGCTCAAAAAATAATAATGAATCAAAATGAATGTTATGAATTATTGACCTATTCAATACTCCAATTACTTCACATTAAATATTCCACTTCGAAAAATGCTTTGGGGAAAATATTGCATATTTTGTGTGTTTGCCATAAAAATTAAGTTTTCTTTAACAAAGCAATAATAACAAGCAAAGAATAACAAACGTAAATATATTTATCTGAAGTTGATCTAGACAAGAGATTTAAGCGGAAGAAAATAAAAATAATTGTATGACTTATTTTCCACAATTTTATGAGTGGGACTTAGTGGATCCATGAGAATTAAAGTTGTTTTTTTTTTTTTAAATAAAAACTTGTTATCATTGCTCAAAAAATAATAATGAATCAAAATCAATGTTATGAATTATTGACCTATTCAATACTCCAATTACTTCACATCAAATATTCCACTTTGAAATAACATTTTGTGTGTTTTCCATAAAAAATAAGTTTTCTTTGACGAAAAAGGCATAAAACAAACAAAAAAAAAACATTAAAAAAATAACCAACTTATAATCGACCGATTATTATTGGTCTAGAGATATAAGTGTTGAAAGTGAATCAAAATTAATATTATGAATTATTGACCTATTCAATACTCCAATTATTTCACATTAGATATTCCACTTCGAAAAATGTTTTGGAGAAAATATTGCATATTTTGTGTGTTTGCCATAACAATTCAGTTTTCTTTGACGAAAAAGGCATAAAACAAACAAAAAAACATTACAAAGAATAACAAACGTATAATATATTGATCTGAAGTTGATCTAGACGACATTTAAGCGGAAGAAAATAAAAAATAATTGTATGACTTATTTTCCACAATTTTATGAGTGGGACTTAGTGGATCCATGAGAATTAAAAGGTTTTTTTGGTTTTTTTTTTTTTTAAAACTTCGCTATCATTGCTCAAAAAATAATAATGAATCAAAATCAATGTTGTTATGATTTATTGACCTATTCAATACTCCAATTACTTCACATCAAATATTCCACTTTAAAATAATTTTTGGGGAAAATATTGCATATTTTGTGGGTTTTCCATAAAAATTAAGTTTTCTTTGACGAAAGTCAACACTTTTTTTCCTTTGCTTTGAACCCTGGCGCGCCTAGTTTAAAAAATAGTTTTTAAAAAGCAAAGATACTGACATGGTGTGTTGTTTGTGCTATGGAGTACTGTTCCGTCTTCTAGCCTTCCATAGCGTTTCTACTTGTATGGATTCTTCATTCATCACTCCAAGCAACATTGGTAATTTTTACAATATATATATATATTTTTTTTAAAATTTTAATTTTTTTCCTGTCCAGCTTCTCAGGCAAATCATATAGTTGATGTTGGGGTACCTTGAAGGTAGAAAAATCGCTATAGAAGTATAACCCATTTACCATGAGTTTTTATTGTCCCACCACCATAAAATGGTCCACATTAAAAAAGTCTTGTGTGCTTCTTTCAGACTCACTGCCCTGCTGGAGTTTGCAGAGGAGCAGCTGAAGGCCAACTTTGTCTTCGTGTGGTTCCGCAAAGGCCGAGAAGATCGACGTAAGTCAACTCCTCTCATTGTGTGTAAAAACATTGTAACTGCGCTTTCAAACTTACTGTTTGTTTGCCTTCCAGAGGCCATCATCCGGACGTTCCACTACATGGGCTTTGAGATGGTGAAGCCGGGCGACCCCTCGGTCCCGGCCCGGCCCGACTTGGCCTTCATGGTTTACTCTCTGGACAACAGCAGCTCAGACGAGGAGTGACCCCTGACCCCTGACCCCGCCCGCCTCGTCTTGCTTCGGGATAGTCGCCCACCCAACCCCCGGATGAGAGGCTATAGAACAATAATCTTTTTATAGACGGTCATGTTTCCCCTTTCTATCAATAAAATGCTACCTTGACCGCGTAGAAGACAAACTTCCTGTTGTCCATTCCAGAACGTGTCCCTCAGAAGTCTTGGGTCAGTCTAGCCTGCAAAATATTCCTGCACTCTAACGAGGCTTCTTGTGCCTAACCAGGAGAGTTGTTACTCTTCAGTCTTATGGTGTGTGTGTCCAGAAAGACCACTTCAGGGTATGACCATATATATATGCAATTACATGCAGGAGGTGTCCTGCAGACTTTTCATTTAGCACTTTGATCACGACGCCAAAGAACCCAGTGTACCCTCACTTGTTGTTGTCGGAGCGCCACGTTGATCCAAACCTTCTCCCGCTATTTTTAGCTGCACGTTGGCTCGGGCAGGCTGCTTCTAGTTTCTGCATGTCTTCCAGGTGTGATTGATTGACCTTCATTAATATGACGTTTTTATTTATTGTTTCATCCAATCCACGCTTGTGCGTTGTGTACATGCCTTCCTTGGTGCAGGGAATGTTGAAATAATAAAAACACCATGGGAAAAACTGTGTCAAGTTGTCATCCATTAGAGATAAGCACAGAAAATAATTGGCTCTCCACGTATCACCATAATGACCAACATTTAAGTACAGTAGCACAGTAGGCCCGAGTACTCATTAAAAACAGCATCGAGGTTTTATGCAACAAGTATATTTTTGGGGTTATTAACTTTACACACAGCTTGAACAGTAACACTGTTTAAATATAGGAAACTAAAACGAGTGGTTATTTGGTGTACCACTAGATGGAGCTTATGTACCGCTTTTTGAGAATCTGATCTAACAAAAAATTGTAATATAAAAATGTTTTTTTTTGTTGCAAAAGTCACATTTTTAATGAGTGGATGTCAATGTTCACACAAACCAAAATAAACATTGGACAAAATATATTATGGCTTTAGGTGCTTTTTTTTTTTTTTTTTAAATGAAATTTACAGAAAGTGCGTTTGATTGCTAACTCGAGAGGTCGAAATGAGCCCAACAAATTGAACAAAAACTTGAAAAGGAATTTTACCTTTGCAACCTCATTATACTATTGGCTAAGTTTTATATTCATAAATGTAAGTTTCTCAATACCCGACCTGTCTTTTGTGCCTTAAGAATTAGAACTCTACATTAAAACACTTTCTACCCCTAACAACCAAAAAGCTGTGAAAACGGTGATGCTGTGTTCCAAATTTAAGTTATTTACTGAAATTGAGTGAGCCTATGGCTTGGCACTTTATTTTATATATATATATATATATTTTGCATTCTATGTTAGTTACTTTTAACTTATAACCCCCTGGTGCTGTTTTGTACTCTTTTAGTACTGTTTGTACTATTTGTTGTACTTATTTTGATTATTGTTTATCTGTTTGTAAATGTTGAAATTTATAAATAAAAGTTTAAAAGAAATAAAAAAATAAATAAAAAACGAGCCCAACAAATGCGACTTTCGCCTGAAACATGGTGTCTTGACAAATCACCTCGTCACTACTCGATTGGTACCGGAAACCCCGATAGTGCAGGCGTAGAGGCCACGTCACTTCCTGTCAACTTGTTTTACGGAAGTTTGAATGCTTCTGAGATATGCTCCAGCACCCCCCGCGACCCCAAAGGAGACAAACGGTAAAACATGGATGGATGGATGGATGTTCATGCACCATGGTTTTCTTTTTGTATTATTTTTTCTAAATGTACCGTAATTTTCGGACTATAAGTCGCAGTTTTTTTTCATAGTTTAGCCGGGGGTGCGATTTATACTCAGGAGCGATTTATGTGTGAAATTATTAACACATTACCGTAAAATATCAAATAATATTATGTAGCTCATTCACGTAAGAGACTAGACGTATAAGATTTCATGGGATTTAGCGATTAGGAGTGACAGATTGTTTGGTAAACGTATAGCATGTTCTATATGTTATAGTTATTTGAATGACTCTTACCATAATATGTTACGTTAACATACCAGGCACGTTCTCAGTTGGTTATTTATGCCTCATATAACGTACACTTATTCAGCCTGTTGTTCACTATTCTTTATTTATTTTAAATTGCCTTTCAAATGTCTATTCTTGGTGTTGGGTTTTATCAAATAAATTTCCCCCAAAAATGCGACTTATACTCCAGTGCGACTTATATGTGTTTTTTTCCTTCTTTATTATGCATTTCCGGGCGGTGCGACTTATACTCCGGAGCGACCTATGGGTGAGGGCGGACCTACGTCACTTCCGCCTACCAATCCCCTAGCAACCGGGAATTCGTTGAAAACAAACCAGCTCACAGCGAACACAGCATTGACAGAAAAAGCATTTAACGAGCGTTGTGGCTTGGAAGTCGGCGTTAAATCCTTCATTTACGCATTTTTACTTATTCGCATATCGTGTGAAAAAACGAAAATGTATTATTTGCGTCAGACTCGTCTCAGTGAACTTTAAAGCTTCTCAGGCTTAGCTTGCTAGTTAGCTTAGCCTGCGCGCTGCTAAGAAAGACGCGGAAGTTATCAACAACAAGATCAAGTGTTAGTGTATACAATATTGAGAGATTTGAGGGCTACATGTATTGAATGGCAACATGAAAATTATAGGGTTTATTGGTTTTTAAAAACCCAACTGTTAAGTGCAAATTTAAACAAAACCGGTTTTCGAAAATAGCTAGCTAGGCTATAGACTATATAGTATATTACTTACTTAACTTAATCCTCTTCTTCCCGGATGGGAAATAAGGCTTCGACGACTCGACGCCATTCATCTCGCTGCTGTGCTCGTCTCTGTGCCTCGCCCCATGTAAGCTTCATCTCTTTCAGCTCCCCTTCAACTGTTCTTCGCCAGGTGTTCTTTGGCCGCCCTGGCTTACGTTTTCCCGGTGGTGTCCATCTTAACGCTGCCTTTGGTATCCTCTCGTTGTCCGGTTTTCGAAAATAGCTAGCTAGGCTATAGACTATATAGTATATACCGCATGTTATTTTTGTACAACAACAACTTCAGCTGTCGAACGTTATAAGGTACAAATTCAACAAGTACAACATTAGCACGGACGTATAGCCAAGTTGTGGTTAAGAAGGTGGATTTTTGTTCCTTATTTTTACCAGAAACGAAGTGATCCTAACACACGACCCGGGACTTTGGGGGACTCCAGTGAGATCCGTCCTCGTTTTCCCAGTGTAAAGCTGCAAGCCATTTGTCTCGTCTCTGTGGGCTTTTAGCACGCTTTGGCAGAACAAAATACAATCTTTGTTTTCCCTGTTTCCAGTTGTGGTTAGCACAACCAAAAACAACACAGTTTTTCGGCATTTTGGAGGCAGAATGACGGGTTTAACCAGCGTAGGTCGACAGGTTAAAGAGTAATGGCAACGGTTTGTTTTCAACGCCAGTCTGGTTGCTATGGCTCGAAGAACCCGTATGTAGCTCAGTTGCCCGGATGTCGGCCCTCACCCATACTCCGAAAAATAGGGTAATTAAAATAGTAAATATAAAACAAAACTAACTTTATTCAAGAATACAATATTTATTTGGAAACCATACATGCCTTAAATGGCAAATAAATCGATCTATTTTAGTACGGAATTATTTATGCACGTTTAAGACGGTGAAATCACGGTTATAAAAACGATTGTGCGATGATGTCATATGTCTCACGAGGGATATGATTAATTTGACTACGAGAGGTCTGCATCCTCGTTAGTATAGTGGACAGTATCTCCGCCTGTCACGCGGAAGACCGGGGTTCGATTCCCCGACGGGGAGGTTTTTTTTTCTGAAATTCCACATTGAGTAACTATTACGTTCATGTTACGGTCGAAACAAACATCTTGCTGTATTGCCTTTTTCTGTGTGTTTTAATAGTTTTCCCAATAAAACGCCAATGCTCAAAAGCGGCAGTTCTCAACTGGTTTGGCTGCGGGATCCACCATCACCAAAGAATCAAGCAGCGACACACATTGCGGACATTTTTCTAGACAAATTCCTCAAAAACTTTTAATTATATTTTTATTTACACCACATTAAACAACTCAATGAACATCCTCCAAGTCTGCTGATTCCATCATTTTTGCCGGGGGTTGTAAGAGTGCCCGCCTAACATGTACAATGTTTCAATAGTTAAATATGAAATACGTTATAGTGGACAATATCTCCGCCTGTCACGCGGAAGACAGGGGATCGATTCCCCGACGGAGAGATTTTTTCTGACCGTCAATTATTTAATGTCTTACATGTATAGAATAAATCATTTAAAAAAATGTGATCTTTAAAGTTTGACGCACTGTGACGCTACAAAAATCAATAAGAAGACCAGGGCAGCTTTTTTAAAGTTGTATTTCTTAAAGGCCTACTGAAATGAATTTTTTTTATTTAAACGGGGATAGCAGATCTATTCTATGTGTCATACTTGATCATTTCGCGATATTGCCATATTTTTGCTGAAAGGATTTAGTATAGAACAACGACGATAAAGATTGCAACTTTTGGTATCTGATAAAAAAAAGGCTTGCACCTACCGGAAGTAGCGTGACGTAGTCAGTTGAACATATACGCAAAGTTCCCTATTGTTTACAATGATGGCCGCATGAAGTGAGAGAGATTCGGACCGAGAAAGCGACAATTTCCCCATTAATTTGAGCGAGGATGAAAGATTTGTGGATGAGTAAAGTGCAAGTGAAGGACTAGTGGGGAGTTGAAGCTATTCAGATAGGGAAGATGCTGTGAGAGCCGGGGGTGACCTGATATTCAGCTGGGAATGACTACAACAGTAAATAAACACAAGACATATATATACTCTATTAGCCACAACACAACCAGGCTTATATTTAATATGCCACAAATTAATCCTGCATAAAAACACCTGCGTGTTTGTTATGCTAGCTCCTAGCTCCTCTGCTAGCTCCTAGCTCCATAGAACACGCCAATACAATTCAAACACCTGATCAACACACACAATCACTCAGCCCAAAAGACCGTTTACCTAACCCAAGGTTCATAAAGCTTATATATTTTTAAAAAGTTACGTACGTGACGCGCACATACGGTCAAGTTATCGAATGTTTAGCAGCCAAGGCTGCATACTCACGGTACCTGATATTCAGCTGGGAATGACTACAACAGTAAATAAACACAAGACATATATATACTCTATTAGCCACAACACAACCAGGCTTATATTTAATATGCCACAAATTAATCCTGCATAATAACACCTGCGTGTTTGTTATGCTAGCTCCTAGCTCCTCTGCTAGCTCCTAGCTCCATAGAACACGCCAATACAATTCAAACACCCGATCAACACACACAATCACTCAGCCCAAAAGACCGTTCACCTAACCCAAGGTTCATAAAGCTTATATATTTTTAAAAAGTTACGTACGTGACGCGCACTTACGGTACGGTACGTGTTATGCTAGCTCCTAGCTCCTCTGCTAGCTCCTAGCTCCATAGAACACGCCAATACAATTCAAACACATGATCAACACACACAATCACTCAGCCCAAAAGACCGTTCACCTAACCCAAGGTTCATAAAGCTTATATATTTTAAAAAAGTTACGTACATACGCAAAAAAAAGCCAAAGCTGCATACTCACAGTAGCACGTCTGCGTCTTTGTCATCCAAATCAAAGTAATCCTGGTAAGAGTCTGTGTTGTCCCAGTTCTCTACAGGCGTCTGTGTATCCAAATCAAAAGTCCTCCTGGTTAGAGTCTCTGTTATCCGAGTTCTTCCATCTTGACTGCATCTTTCGGGAATGTAAACAAAGAAGCGCCGGCTGTGTACTGTTGTGGCTGACTACGTTCGAAAAATACGTCCATTTCGCACCGACAACTTTCTTCTTTGCTTGCTTGGCTTCCTTCTCCATAATGCAATGAACATGATTGAAACAGATTCACGAACACAGATGTCCAGAATACTGTGGAATTATGAAATGAAAACAGAGCTTTTTCGTACCGGCTTCAATGTGGAAGGCATACCCGTGTTCGTCGGGCTACGTCACGCGCATACGTCATCCTCAGAGGCGTTTCGAACCGGAAGTTTAGCGGCAAATTTAAAATGTCACTTTATAAGTTAACCCGGCCGTATTGGCATGTGTTATAATGTTAAGATTTCATCATTGATATATAAACTATCAGACTGCGTGGTCGGTAGTAGTGGGTTTCAGTAGGCCTTTAAGCCAAAAATTTAAAGGAAAAACACAGACTATAAATATGTTTAACAGAAACATGTCTCGTCTTTACGCCTCCCAATCACAAGTTCTACTTTGGAAAACACTTCCAATTAATATTACCATAACACACGTCACTGTTTTCCACGGAAGTTATGTTTGCGCACTGTTCCCGTGGTTTTCTTTTTGTATTATTTTTTCTAAATGTAATTAAAATAGTAAATATAAAACAAAACAAACTTAATTCAAGAATACAATATTTATTTTGAAACCATACATGCCTTAAATGGCAAATTAAATTTTACTACTGAAGTATTTATTCACGTTTAACGCGGTGAAATCACGGTTATAAAAAATTGTGCGATGATGTCATATGTCTGACGGGAGATATCATTAATTTTAATAGAGGTAAATGGCATCCTCGTTAGTATAGTGGACAGTATCTCCGCCTGTCACGCGGAAGACCGGGGTTCGATTCCCCGACGGGGAGATTTTTTCTTACCGGTAATTATTTCATGTCTTACATGTATAGAATACATTATATACATTTTTTTAAAGATAAAACACAGACTATAAATGTGTCTAACAAAAATATGTCTCGTCTTTACTCATTCATAATACACATCACTGATATTACACATCCTCGTTATTATAGTTGACAGTATCTCTGCCTGTCACGCGGAAGACCGTGGTTCGATTCCCCGACGGGGAGATTTCTTTTTTTTAACCATAATTATTTCATGTCTTACATGTATAGAATAAATAATATACATTTTTTTAAGATAAAACACAGACTATAAATATGTCCAACAAAAATATGTCCCGTCTTTCCTCATCCATAATACACATCGCTCTCCTAACACATCCTCGTTAGTATAGTGGACAGTATCTCCGCCTGTCACGCGGAAGACCGGGGTTCGATTCCCCGACGGGGAGATTCTTTCTTACCGGTAATTATTTCATGTCTTACATGTATAGAATAAATAATATGAAATTTTTTTAAGATAAAACACAGACTATAAATATGTCCAACAAAAATATGTCCCGTCTTTCCTCATCCATAATACACATCGCTCTCCTAACACATCCTCGTTAGTATAGTGGACAGTATCTCCGCCTGTCACGCGGAAGACCGGGGTTCGATTCCCCGACGGGGAGATTCTTTCTTACCGGTAATTATTTCATGTCTTACATGTATAGAATAAATAATATAAACTTTTATTAAGGTAAAAAACAGACTATAAATATGTCCAACAAAAATATGTCTCGTCTTTCCTCATCCATAATACCCATCTGTGATTTAACACATCCTCGTTAGTATAGTGGACAGTATCTCCGCCTGTCACGCGGAAGACCGGGGTTCGATTCCCCGACGGGGAGGTTTTTTCTTACTGGTAATTATTTCATGTCTTACATGTATAGAATAAATAATATAAACATTTATTAAGGTAAAACACAGACTATAAATATGTCCAACAAAAATATGTCTCGTCTTTCCTCATCCATAATACCCATCGGTGATTTAACACATCCTCGTTAGTATAGTGGACAGTATCTCCGCCTGTCACGTGGAAGACCGGGGTTCGATTCCCCGACGGGGAGATTCTTTCTTACCGGCAATTATTTCATGTCTTACATGTATAGAATAAATAATATAAACATTTTTTAAGATAAAACACAGACTATAAATATGTCCAACAAAAATATGTCTCGTCTTTCCTCATACATAATACCCATCGGTGATTTATCACATCCTCGTTAGTATAGTGGACAGTATCTCCGCCTGTCACGTGGAAGACCAGGGTTCGATTCCCCGACGGGGAGATTCTTTCTTACCGGCAATTATTTCATGTCTTACATGTATAGAATAAATAATATAAACATTTTTTAAGATAAAACACAGACTATAAATATGTCCAACAAAAATATGTCTCGTCTTTCCTCATCCATAATACCCATCAGTGATTTAACACATCCTCGTTAGTATAGTGGACAGTATCTCCGCCTGTCACGCGGAAGACCGGGGTTCGATTCCCCGACGGGGAGTATTTTTCTATCCGTCAATCCGTCATGTCTTGCATGTATAGCAAAAATAAACAATCTTTGATCCTTAAAGTTTGACACACTGTGATGACAAGAATTAATAAAAACACCAGAATTTGGTGGCTTGCCTGGGCCACTTAAACAGGGTGCTGATTTAAAAACGCTGTTTGCAACTTGCTTGAAGTTTAATTTCTTAAACCAAAAATATAAGCAAAAAACACACTATGAATATGTTTAACAGAAACATGTCTCGTCTTTATTCGTCACATAATTACAAGTTCAGCTTTGGAATTTATGAATGTAAGGCCTACATTTTCTAATTGGCTTAATGGTTTACAACTATCAATCAAACCCTGGAGAATTATTAAGAGTACAAAAGCCCTTAAATTGATATATTTGTTAAAATAATTTAAAGTTATTTAGGTAGCCCTTTTGGTCTTTTAGTGTCCGTCCTGAAATCGGTAGGTTGTGAGTTCAAACCCCGGCCGAGTCATACCAAAAAGGGGCAATAGAAGACAAAAGCACAATATTATTATCTTATTTTTGAAAACAAAAACAACCCCAGGCCCGCGTTGATGCTGAGTCAGTAATCTGTCGGCCATTTTGTGCGTTGTTTTGTTGACAATATCACAATAAAATGGCTCTCAGGAGGTTACGTAATCCAGGGGTTCTTAACCTTCAATAATTATATCTAACCTACTTACAGTTTGACAGATAAACCTTGTCAGATTATTTTAAAGAATGTGTTAATCACAAAGATTATTATCAAAGCTTAGCTCAAGAATTAATACTAATTAAATGTACTTTTGAAAAAAATAACAATAAAAACTGATGACTAATACATTCACATACAATTAAGCAATGCTAAATTAAATCAATTCTAACTATATAATAATATTAGTAATAAAAATATGTTTCCTTAATTAAAGTGTGAATGAAAACAGCTTCACCACTTTAGTCATAATTTTAGCGCTTAAGAAACTTCTTCTGTTTGTTTGATATTTTCATTACTGCCACAAGTGGTGGAAAGGTGTATTACAACCGAGTATCCCTGCAGAAACAGAGATTTGGACCCCGGCCCTATGGTTAAGAACCACTGACGTATTCCAACAATGTTTGTTGTTTTTAAAGTGGTGCGTTGCTAAAAAAGCGCATCAGAGCAACACGTACGTCCTCGCCTTCTTCCTCGTCGTCGCTTGCCGGCGTTCGCGCAGGAGCGGGCGCGGTCACGTGAGCGTCCCATTCTTGGCGGTACTCCTCCTCGCGGCGCTCGCACAGGTTGTGCAGCGCGCAGCAAGTCAGCACCATGGACTTCACCACTTCGATGTCGCTGTCGTTGCGCTTGGTCAGGCATCGCCACCTGCCTCGCAGTCGGGAGAAGGCGCCGGTGGCCATCGTTTGCGCCTTACACACCTTCTCGTTGTACGTCTGCTGCGCCGCCGTCAGCTGCCCATCGTCGTCGAGGAACGGCCTCAGGAGCCAACTCTTTGACGGGTAGGCGGCGTCTCCCAGGATGTAGTAGCCCGCGGTCACGCCGGCGCCGTTCCTTGCGCACGGCGGGGAAAAGGTCCCTTGCTCGGCCACCTGCCACAAGGACGACATCCTCAGCGCTTCTTCCTCGTCCAAACTCCCCGCTGTGCCGACGCAAGCGCTCCAAAACCGCCCTCGTCCGTCCACGACGCCTTGGAGGATGATGGAATGCCAGCCTCCCTCGTTGACATAGTCGCCGTGCCTCTCCGTAGGAGCTATGATGGGAATGTGGGCGGCGTCGATGGCGCCGATGCACCGCGGAAGCCCCCAGCTCTGTTCCACGCCGGCCGCCATTTCTCGGAGCTCGTCCGCGTTGGGGAAGCGGATCTGCTGCGGCAGCAACAGCGCGCACGCGGCCGAGCAGAATTCCCGCACGCAGCGGCACACTGTCGTCTTGCTGACGCCAAAAAGATGGCTGATGCTCTTGAACTCGCTGTTTGTGGCCAGCTTCCACAGAGCGATGGCCACTCTCTTCTTCACGGGGACGCACACGCGGAAGTTGGTGTCCCGCTTCTGCATGGCGGGACGCAGCTCGGCACAGATGTGGAGGAAGGTCTCTTCCGACATCCTGAAGTGGTGCACCCAGTCCGTGCGCGTGAAGCCCGGCACCACCTGGTCCCACCACTCGTTGGAGCGACGGACGGCCCAGATGCTCGGTCTGCGCCGGCTCTTTAGCAGCATCGGCAGCATCTGGAAGACAACATGTTTTTAAGAGCAGGCTTAAGACCCACCTTTTTGATTTGGCTTTTACCTGATATTAATTATTTTATTGAAGTCATTTGTATTTTACTTTTTATCCTATTAGTTATGCAAGATTTGATTTATTTACTGTATATATATATATTTTTTCTTTTCTTCTTCTTCTATTAATCTTCATATGTTTTACTTGTATTTTATTCTTTATCTCTACAGACGGTTCTTACTATTTTACAAGTTTTATTATTTTTATTTTCCAACGTTCCTCAGATGAGCCTTCTGCCTCAGGGGTTATTGGCCGCGCTTTTGTGTCAGCGTCCTGGTGGCCATGGTCTGATGACTACCTGGTGCAGACGGCTCCTGTGATAGTGTTTACGCACCAAGGTTTCTCATTGTCATCCCATTAGGTTGAGTTTTTTCTTGCTCTGATGTGGGATCTGAGCCGAGGATGTCGTTGTGGCTTGTGCAGCCCTTTGAGACACTCGTGATTTAGGGCTATATTGATTGATTGATTGATTGATCGATGAAGTAAATGTTTATTTATCTATCTGTATGTGTCAAAGAATGCACTGTTGCCTCTCACGCCCCCCTCCAATGTTTAGTCTGGTAAATAATATTATTGAATAATAGTATTCAAACACGATTTAATAAAAAAAAAAGAAGTTATCCTACCCTTTTCCGCCGCTTTCTTTTCCTTGTAAATGTTTCTTCTTCCATCAAATCCAAAAGTCTCCTCATTTTCTCCGCAGTGTTTCTCCGCGCGGCCTGCAGTCTACTCTCGAACAAAGCTTGTCTTCTTCTAGTAATATGAAGCCACATGGCTAAAAGAAAGAATACCATATGGTGGTTATCCTCCATTGTTGGCGGTTTTTTTTTCACTTTACTTCTCCGGCCTGCTTATTACCTTGTTATTGTTGTTACTGGTGCGACGCAGCGTGTCGCACCGTTGTGACGTCGACTGAAGTTGCCATACCTACGATACTATTTGTCATATTTGTATTATCATTTCTAAAACTGCACTATAATATATGTTATAATATATGCTATAAAAGGTATGTGAAAATGTTCTACTAGTACACATGGTCCCAATGTGCGATTAAATTTCCTCAAAACGTGTTTATTTAAAGCTTCCGGTACGCTGTTGTCATTTCCCATTTGGCAACGCAGCTCCCAAGATCCTTTGCGCGCACGGCTTTAAAAGATGTATCAGCACCGCACAGTAATAACACAAAGCGACCTAAAATGTAAGTAAAGCGGTTTTACTTATTAAAAACAGCCAACTAGAGATCTGTAAAGGTTGGTGTGACATTTGTAACTTACATTTCTGTTCAAATAAAAGCCTTCTACTGTCTTAATGTTGATCCACATCCATGCCTCTGTTAACACTTTTGAGCAAACTGATTCACCTGCGCAGCTTTTTTAATTAAAAAAATATATTTTACTTTTATACATGGCTTCTTGTTAATGCGATTGTGGAGTAGTTTAGCTTTTATAAATGACCTATAATTAATATTACGTACAAACATGGACGAAGATTAAGTAGTTACCGGTAGTTTTTTGTTGACAATATGTCATCTAATTTCAAGGAAAACTACTTTTTTTTTTTTAAAGTATGCCCATAATTTTTAATTTTCCCATCATCCACGTTGTGCGGGCAGTTTAGCATTTAGCTCGCCTATAAAGTAGGACTGGGCGATTTGGCTAAAAACTGTATCACGATATAAGTGTTTTGTAGTGGTCGATATCGATAATTATTGATATTTTTATGATCTATCGAAAATATGGACGAGGAGAAAATTATAGACTCAACCTCTGGGCTGATGATTTTAGGTTGTCCTGAAGAATTTGGAGGTAATCCTCCTTTTTCATTGTCGTAAAGCACCAGTTCCATTGGCAGCAAAACAGGCCCAGAGCATAATACTACCACCACCATGGTTGACGGTAGGTATGGTGTTCCTGGGATTAAAGGCCTCACCTTTTCTCCTCCAAACATATTGCTGGGTATTGTGGGCAAACCGCTCAATTTTTGTTTCATCTGACCACAGAACTTTCCTCCAGAAGGTCTTATCTTTGTCCATGTGAAGTCAGATGTAACAAAAATTGAGCTGTTTGGCCACAATACCTGTAATATATTTATATTTTAGTCATTTTAATTATTCTTTCCTGAATAATTTTCTTCAGAAAACAGACAAAGGGCAAATATGTGTGATCTTTTCTTGTGAATGATGGGCAAATTTCGAAAAAACATCTCTATTTTTTGTTTACATCTCTACAATTAATATCATCTTGTTTGCTTTTCTGTTTAGAATATTCCGCAGGCCAAGATTTCTTCTTACCCAGGAGACGTTTGAGGATGAATAATGGATATAGATTACTATGAAGCTGGTTCCATCATCTTCATCCTCATCCTCATCATTTCTTATTATTTCTTTCATAAAAATGCATATATACACGTCATGTACAGTTGACACTTTCATTGTTTTTTAGTTTCTTATACATTTCCATGATCAGAAACAGGTTCCATGGAAGCACCTATGAGAAATCAGAGGCGATAAAAGCGTCAACTGCCGACCAATCAAAAATGGCGTCACCATTCATTGAGGATCCTGTAGATATCGGTGCGCAGATCGTGAGAGGGTCTTTGAGAAGAGCGAGAGTTTTCCGTGACCGACAAAACCCTCTGGCTTACCCGGAGGACTTCCTTTACGAACGATACCGATTCTCCTCGGAGGGTTTGGCGTACCTCTGCCACCTTCTGGGGCCGCACGTGTCCAACGACACGCGGCGAAGCGGCGCGCTTACCGTGCCACAGATGGTCTGCGTCGCGCTGCGCTTCTTCGCCACGGGAACCTTCCTGTACGCGGTGGGCGACGCCGAGCACATCAGTAAAAACACCGTGTGCAGAAGCATCCGTCGCGTGGCGCACGCCCTGGTTCAACTGCTCAACGCCTTCGTGGTGTTCCCCGGACACATGCCCCCGCAATGCATCAAGGATGGCTTCTTTGACATCGCAGGTACGCGCAAACAACGTTGCTGCAAAAAATGACTTGCTCACGTCGCGTTGTCGGATGTAACATGTTGTTTTTGACTCCTTCAGGATTCCCACAGGTGGTTGGTGTTATTGATTGCCTGCATGTTCCCCTCCAGTCCAGTCTGGGGGAAAACGTCCGGGATTTTTTAAACCGAAAATCCTTCCGTAGCCTCAATGTTCAGGTATTTGATTGATTTCTTTACCACATCACATTAATCAGTCTTTTTTTGGGGGGGATTGTGTGGCCTTAAATGCCTGATTTGTGGTTTATGTGAGGTTTATTTTCTAACATTGCATCAGCAATCAATGTGTGGCAGAAGGGGAATGCCCGAGGGCAGTGTCAAAATAATGCTTTAATTGGCTTTTTTTAAAGGCTAAAATAATTGTTATACATATTAAAGATCAATCGATGGGACAATTATTGTTGCCGATATTTGGAATTATGACAGCCAGAAGGAGCTGAGTTGGAAGGCAAAGCTCTCAATTTACCGGTCGATCTACGTTCCCATCCTCACCTATGGTCATGAGCTTTGGGTTATGACCGAAAGGACAAGATTACGGGTACAAGCGGCCGAAATGAGTTTCCTTCGCCGGGTGGCGGGGCTCTCCCTTAGAGATAGGGTGAGAAGCTCTGCCATCCGGGGGGAGCTCAAAGTAAAGCCGCTGCTCCTCCACATGGAGAGGAGCCAGATGAGGTGGTTCGGGCATCTGGTCAGGATGCCACCCAAAGGCCTCACTAGGGAGGTGTTTAGGGCACGTCCAACCGGTAGGAGGCCACAGGGAAGACCCAGGACACGTTGGGAAGACTATGTCTCCCGGCTGGCCTGGGAACGCCTCGGGATCCCCCGAGAAGAGCTGGACGAAGTGGCTGGGGAGAGGAAAGTCTGGGCTTCCCTGCTTAGGCTGCTGCCCCCGCGACCCGGCCTCGGATAAGCGGAAGAAGATGCGTGGATGGACAGCCTTTTTTTTTTTTCGAAATCTGCGTCTTTTTTTCCCCCAACTACAATAGAACTACATTAGCAGATACAATATATACAGGGTTTTCCCCAAGATACCTGTGGTGGAGGGGGGGGGGGGCGTGGTCATCGAGTAATTTGCATACTGTGCTATATAATAATCTCCTATTTGTCCAGATACTTACACAAAGTTATTGTCATGTTATTTAATTGAATCACGGAACATGAAACTCGTGGCGCTCCTTTAAAGAGCCCACATTGCGCGTGTCGCACTGGTACCAAAAAATTCTGGTACCCGGTATATCCCCAGTTATTAGTATCCCAATTTAATTATTTTTTTCCTTTTCTTTACGTTTTTACCTTTTGTGTTTGATTATATTTCAACAATACACTGAAACCTCAAAATTTGAGCTGTGGGCCACACTTCGGACAGTTGGCATGCGTGTTGGAGTGCTGCTCAGAAACAAATTCCACTGGGCGAAATGTGCGGGGATCGGACAACGTTGAGAGGTCGCACGTTTGTTGCGTTTGCGTGAATTGTTGCGATCGTAATGAAATCCTGGAGGCAGTGTTATTTTTAACCACAGGTTTTCATTTCGATTGAGTCGTACTCTTTTGACGAAAATTTCTTTTAGTTTGAGTCATATTAAATAGATTTTAGTCCACTGAAATTACAGTAAATGTTGTCGACTAAAGTAGAAAGGATAACGCATCTATGAATTGTCTTGAAACCACTTTTTTTTTTAATTAGTTAAGGTTGTAAGGGTATCTCGCTTATTAAATTGGCGGGTAAGCTCGCCCATGGTGTACAACAAAAGTAGTGGTAGCCAGAGGTGGGTAGTAACGCGCGACATTTACTCCGTTACATCTACTTGAGTAACTTTTGGGATAAATTGTACTTCTAAGAGTAGTTTTAATGCAACATACTTTTACTTTTACTTGAGTATATTTATAGAGAAGAAACGCTACTTTTACTCCACTCCATTTATCTACATTCAGCTCGCTACTCGCTACTGATTTTTATAGATCTGTTAATGCACGCTTTGTTTGTTTTGGTTTGTCAGACAGACCTTCAAAGTAGGATCTATCGCACGCCTGCGTTTCACCAATCAAATACAGTCACTGGTTGACGTTTGACTCCGTTTCACCAATCAAACCGAGCCACGCGGTCACATGATTAACAAGCTTAAGCTTACATGAACTCAACATCAAATTTGAGGAAGCACATCGCGATATTTTGGCTGTCACCGTAGGCTGATGTTAGCTTCCCTGCTATGAATCACTGTCAAATCAGCGTAAGCAGTCTTGCTCTACCGTCTTTGATAGTAACAGTAATTCAATACAGTATGAGTCATCCGGAAATATTAGATGTGGCTTAAGATGTCCCGAGGATTTAGCGCTTCAAGTTGGTTGTAATTTTGCCGGATAAAACGGGGCAACGGGGTTTATAACTTGTCTTGTTGTCTACCCCGGCAATGGTGAAATGCGTCCATATTAGGGATGTCCGATAATATCGGACTGCCGATATTATCGGCCGATAAATGCTTTAAAATGTAATATCGGAAATTATCGGTATCGGTTTTAAAATTATCGGTATCAAAAGCAAAATTTATGACTTTTAAAAACGCCGCTGTGTACACGGACGTCGGGAGAAATACAGAGCGCCAATAAACCTTTAAGCAGGGGTGTCCAAAGTGCGGCCCCGGGGGCCACTTGCGGCCCACAGGTCATTTTTTAACGGCCCCACGGCACATTTTAAAAATACGATTGAAAAAAATAAACATTAAAGGTGGTATTTAAAGAGCAAACAGGTGAAATGTAACAAGAAAATGTAGCAATGTTTACTCTAATCACACAAAGCTGCCATGTAGGCTGTTTCTTTCTTTAAAAAATAATAATGAATCAAAATCAATGTCATTATGAATTATTGACCTATTCAAGGCTCCAATTACGTCACATTAAATATTTTGAGATATTTTTGGGGGAAAATGTTGCATATTTTGTGTTTGCCATGTAAAAAAACAAGCTGTTTTTTTTTAAAGAAGGGCCTAAAACGAACAAACAAAAAACATAAACAACAATAAAAATTATAATTGACAGATAGATCTGAAGTTGATCTCGAGATTATTGTGTTAAAAGTAAACAGTAAAAAAAAAAAAAATTATAATTTATTTTTTAACACTTTAATGAGTAGGACCCTTTTGGATCCCCTACAATTTTAGTGTGATTACTTTTTAAGTGTCATTGCTCAAAACATAATAATGAATTAAAATCAATGGTGTTATGAGTTATTGACCTTTTTAAGGCTCCAATTATCATATAATCTCAAATATCCCACTTAAAAATTTAATTGTGTAAAAATATTGCATATTTTGTGTTTTTTTCATTAAAAAAAAAAGGTTTTCTTTGACAAAAAGAGCATAAAATTTAAATCTTTAAAAAATGTTATATTGACAGATAGACCTAATGTTGATCTAGAGATTTAAAAACTTGAATAATGACACAAATAATAATACTGAATAATGACACATTTTTTAAATTTTTTGGACCAAAACCCTTTGGGGTCCCCGGGATCAAGCCTGAGTGGAAGCCTAAATGTATGTTTTTTATACATATATTGTATTGGTTTTTAAAATAAAAAATATCAAAATGGCCCCTGCTAGCTTTGATTTTTCAATGTGCGGCCCTCAGTGGGAAAAGTTTGGACACCCCTGCCTTAAAGGCACTGCCTTTGCGTGCCGGCCCAGTCACATAATATCTACGGCTTTTCACACACACAAGGGAATGCAAGGCATACCTGGTCAACAGCCATACAGGTCACTCTGAGGGTGGCCGTATAAACAACTTTAACACTGTTACAAATATGCGCCACACTGTGAACCCACACCAAACAAGAATGACAAACACATTTCGGGAGAACATCCGCACCGTAACACAACATAAACACAACAGAACAAATACCCAGAACCCCTTGCAGCACTAACTCTTCCGGGACGCTACAATATACACCCCCCGCTACAATATCGGAATATCAGCAAAAAAGGCCATTATCGGACATCTCCAGTCCACTTGTCTTCTCTCTCTTGTTTTCAGGTGTATTGAGGTGTGTAACAACACAGTTCTCTCAGTACAAACTTAAAACGCCACACCTTACAAAGAGGAGTTCTGATTGGATCCCCTCTGGGATTTAGTCCCCGCCCCTCTCCCACATGCAACTGTGATTGGATAACTTGTCCCACCCGCTTAAAGACGAAATTAAATATGATTGGATTTTGTCCCTGTTAGCATTTTCGTCTCGTTTTTATTCGTTGACTAAATTGACAATTAATGCTGTCGTTGTTTTAGTCAACGTGAATTTGTTTTGATTAGTTATCGTCCTTTTTTAGTCAGGGGAAAATAGGTTGTTGACGATAACTAAGACGATAATATTTTACGTACTTTCCGGGTTGTATTTAAGCTACTCACACATTTTTAAAAGAAATAAATATTTTTACATATATTAGCCGCACCGGACTGCAAGCCGGTACGAAATATTTTGTAAATGTTTATTGTTTCCAAACCATGTCTGTAACACGACAGTAAAACGGCTGATCAAACAAAACAGAAGCTAGCTCTCCACTCAGTTAAAGAGACTCAATAACTCCGTGGTGATGTTTTGGTGAATTTACGAAACTGGAACAATACAAAAAGAATGCTATTGTGCGTTTAATAATACTAACAAAGACACTTGTAATTGTATTAGCATATTCGCTAATGCTATCCACCCTAGCTTGATTACATTAGGATAGCACGTACAAATATGCATGAAAACACTCCTACAGACATCACAAATTGTAAAACTTACAAACGTTGCTTGGAGTGATTAATGAAGAATCCTTTCGAGCCGGAACGCTATGAACGGTTACACTTCCGGTTCAAGGCACAAAACAGGAAGTACATTTTCAACCCGCACCACCTCAATGCCTCGTCTAAAAAATGGCACCATAGCATGAACATCAACACACCTTTTCAGTGTCTCCGTCGGTGTTCTATGAAAACCTCTTGTTGAATACAAAACATCATGGGCGTTAGCAAAAAAAAATCCATAAATTAGCCGCACTGTTTTATAAGCCGACGTGTGTAAAGCGTAGGAAAAAAGTAGTCCGAAAAGTATGAGGTTCTGATTTTTTTGCTTTAATTGAAATGTTTTCAGATGACTTGTGACCATAACTGCCTCCTCACAAGCATGGATGCCAGGTGGCCAGGATCTGTGGAGGACTGCAGGATCTTCAGGGAATCCACGCTGTGCCAACGCTTCCAACAAGGTATGACCGTCCAAGTGTTTCAGCCAAATTATTCCACGACAGCGCGCTAAAGACCCTCCCCTTCGTCAGGCATGATTAGCGGCCTGCTGCTGGGTGATCGGGGCTACGCCTGCCAGCCCTTTTTGATGACGCCGCATCCCGACCCCGCGCTGGAGCCACAGAAGCGATTCAATGTGGCTTTAGCCAAAACCCGGTTCAGGATAGAAATGACGTTCGCCTCGCTAAAGGCCAGATTTTCATGCTTGCACGCATTAAGGGCGTCCCCGGAGCGGGCGAGCAAAACAATCGCTGCCTGCGCTGTGCTGCACAACATCGCAAGTATTCGGAGAGAAAAAGCCCCCGATATCACCTTGCAGCCGCACGATGTTGTGGACTCCATGGCGTTGGATCACCCTGCCGGTTGTGCTGCCAGGGACGCAATAACGCAAACCTTTTTTTCTTAGTTTTCATGTCTTTTTACTCTATTGGACATTTGTTAAAAAAAAAAAAAATTCTATTGCCTTATTTTCACATTTAATTTTTCCTCTTCTTTATACAATTTGTTTTTGTAAATATTCTCCTGTTTTTTTCATATTTAGTCAATTTTTTTATACAAACTCTTCACATTGTCAATGCCAACCTGAAACAAAGAATAAAATAAAGTTGTTCCTGCTTGACTTCTCTATTGGCTCTTTGCAGTGTCTATATGAGGGGTGCGGCTCGCAGCTCATTTTTTAATGGCTCATGGCACATTCTAAAATTAATATTACATTTTTTTTAAAACAACTTAAAAAAGTGGACTAAAAGAGCAAACGGGTTTAATATAACAAGGAAAAGTTGCAATGTTAACTAATAAAGCAGAGCTGCCGTGCAGGCGGTTTCATTTTCTTTTGTCATTGCTCAAAAAATAATAATGAATCAAAATGAATGTTATGAATTATTGACCTATTCAATACTCCAATTACTTCACATTAAATATTCCACTTCGAAAAATGTTTTGGGGAAAATATTGCATATTTTGTGTGTTTGACATAGAAATTAAGTTTTCTTTAACAAAGCAATAATAACAAGCAAAGAATAACAAATGTAAATATATTTATCTGAAGTTGATCTAGACAAGAGATTTAAGCGGAAGAAAATAAAAATAATTGTATGACTTATTTTCCACAATTTTATGAGTGGGACTTAGTGGATCCATGAGAATTAAAGTTTTGTTGTTTTTTTTTAATAAAAACTTATCATTGCTCAAAAAATAATAATGAATCAAAATCAATGTTATGAATTATTGACCTATTCAATACTCCAATTACTTCACATCAAATATTCCACTTTGAAATAATATTTTGTGTGTTTTCCATAAAAATTAAGTTTTCTTTGACGAAAAAGGCATAAAACAAACAAAAAAAAAACATTAAAAAAATAACCAACTTATAATCGACCGATTATTATTGGTCTAGAGATATAAGTGTTGAAAGTGAATCAAAATTAATATTATGAATTATTGACCTATTCAATAATCCAATTATTTCACATTAGATACTCCACTTCGAAAAATGTTTTGGAGAAAATATTGCATATTTTGTGTGTTTGCCATAACAATTCAGTTTTCTTTGACGAAAAAGGCATAAAACAAACAAAAAAACATTACAAAGAATAACAAACGTATAATATATTGATCTGAAGTTGATCTAGACGAGATTTAAGCGGAAGAAAATAAAAAATAATTGTATGACTTATTTTCCACAATTTTATGAGTGGGACTTAGTGGATCCATGAGAATTAAAGGTTTTTTTTTTTTTTTTTTTTTTTTTTAAACTTCGCTATCATTGCTCAAAAAATAATAATGAATCAAAATCAATGTTGTTATGATTTATTGACCTATTCAATACTCCAATTACTTCACATCAAATATTCCACTTTAAAATAATTTTTGGGGAAAATATTGCATATTTTGTGGGTTTTCCATAAAAATTAAGTTTTCTTTGACGAAAAAGGCATAAAACAAACAAAAAAAATAACAAACTTATAATCGACCGATATCTCTGAGGTTGGTTAAAGTGTTGAAAGTGAAAGAAAAAGTGTGACCTATTTTTTGCACTTTTATGAGTGGGACCTTTGTGGATCATTGAGAATTTTAGTGTTTTTTGTTTTTTTTTAAACTGTCATCGATCAAAAAATAAAATAGAAATGTAAAATAAATGTTATGAATTGTTGACCTATTTAAGGCTCCAATTACCTCACATCAAATATTTCACTTATAATATTTTGCTGGAGAAATATTGCATATTTTGTGTTTTGGCCTTAAAAACAAGGTTGTCTTTGACAAAAAGAGCATAAAACATTAAAAAATAATGTTTATTTTGAACTTTACAGAGACCCTGAAGTTGATCTAGAGCAGTTATTCTCAAACTGTGGCACGTGTACCACGAGTGGTACGTAGGCTCCATCTTGTGTTAAGCCAAATAACTTATTTAAAGTACAGTGTTTTATTTTCCTATATTCAAACACAGTGTTACTGTTCAAACTGTGTGTAATGTTCCAGTAGCCAAAATAGCAAATAAATAATAAAACAACCTTGTTTTTAATGAATACCTAAGCCTACTATGCTACTGTATTTTAATTGTTGGTCATTATGGTGGTACTTGGTGAGCCAAGTGTTTTCTGAGGTGGTACTTGTTGAAATAAGTTTGAAAAACCACTGACCTTGAGATTTACTTTAAGCGTTGAATAAATAAAATACAATAAATATGTCTTATTTTTAAGATTTTATGACTGAGACCCTTGTGGGTCCCCAGGGCCAAACTTACAAGTTACAAGTGATGCTTTTTTAAAATGTTGTTTTCCCATTCTGCAAAGAGATGTAACATACGCGATTGAATCAAGTCTTCTGAACCGCTCTTAAGTGAACCATGAGAACCGATTGCCAGTTGTGAGTTGTTCGTTTGGGAACCGTTTTGCCCACTCTGCTCACGCGTGCCACCCGACTGGCAAGTGGACTAGAAAAGGAGTCAAAAGTTGAAAGAAATTCAGCAACCTTTGGATTAATTAACTTTTTTTTTCATGAAAAAATATATATATATATTTTTGCATGTAAAAATAAATACATATTTTTAATCTATTATAATCTCTTAAATTGTATTTATTTTTTTAATGTATACATTTTTAGTTGGAATCACTTTTTGGGTTCATAATTTTAAAGGGTTGCAGCAACATATTTTCGTATAGGCAGAATTTTTGACATACTAGGTTTTGCTCTTACACAATCGTATTAATAATATTTTTATTCTATTCTTACATGAGGAAAAAAAACAATAACAATTTAAGAAAAAAGAGCAAAAAAAATCAGTATATAATGAGAAATAGCTGAAATGTTCTAACTAATAAATGACAATAATATACTTAGTCGCCAATAATACAAAGCTGATACAATATCTGTTTTTAGAGCTTAAATAAAAGAATATACGCATACTTTGACTTTTTAGTATGCCGCCCCTGAACAAAAGTATCGATAGTTTGATTTGAGAATGGATATCAGAGCATCATGATCTGGTATTGGTGGTATCGATATTTCAGTATTGATCTGCACATCACTAGTTCCATACTTCAATCAAATACCAACGCGACAGAGATAGATGGACATGAAGACGACAGAAAAGACACCTCTGCCAAGAATCCAAACTTTGTGTAAACATCTAGACAAATAAGAGACTTATTATATAAGTAAAGAAGAGCAGGCAGCAGCTCACACATTCTCATACTTTCTATAACAACCAGGAAGAAATGTCAGCCAGCTTGAAAAATTCAGATATTCAGAAAAATATATCCCAATTTGTGCTGTAGTTTCATTCATACTTCTTATATCCATTAATGCATTTTCCTTCTACCTATAATTTGTGTATTTTTTTCCATCTTGTTAAATTGCTACACATTTTTTGGCGTAGGATCAGAATCAGAATCAGATATTCAAGTAGTTCCCATAAATAATTTCTAGCATTTGCAAAACCTCAACTATCACAAGTACTTCAATGTCTGACTAAGGACAACTATTTCATTGACGCTTTTGGTACAATCATTATTTAATTATTCTTAAAATGGTGTTTAAAACGCAGGTTTTATTTGTATTTACAATGGTTTAGTTGTGTTGTAATACACGTTTTGACCACACGGGGGACACGTTGTCTTATATACTGTATGTGATGAGTCTGACAACGACACAGGTAATGGATTGTGACGTCACTGTAATGGACTTTGGAGAGGAAACTGTTTTACAAAGGAGCAGACAATATTACAATTTTGAGGAAAACCATAAATGTATTTACTGGTATTAAGTTTGATTGTTGGTGAATTCATGTTTCTTTGCCCGTTTTGTTTGAATAAAGACTATTATCTACTCCACATCGAACAGACTTGTTGACAGTTGATGAAAAAAAGTTCCCTCTGTTACTAAAATAACATTTAAAAAAATTTAAATACGGAAAAAGAATAACCTCCCCGTCGGGGAATCGAACCCCGGTCTTCCGCGTGACAGGCGGAGATACTGTCCACTATACTAACGAGGATGAGTTATGCAGTTTATATAATGTTATATAAAGTGTATTGTAAATACGTATGATACGTGACGTTGTAATCACTTAAAGATACACTGACGGCCATTGGATAAATGCTTTGTCCCGCCCATCAGAGGGCTCGGCCTCGGCTAGAATGGACGCTGAGCTTCCGCATGGTGATTGGATGATCTGAATCCTCTTTTTGATTGACAGTAAAATGAGCGAATCAGCGCTCTTCAAATACAGCGCAACGTCAGAGCATTTTTCAAATTTTTTTCGCTTTTACGATTTGATATTCCACAGTTACCTTTTCTTTGTAATATCTAGCATTTTTAATATCTATTATCTGTCAATGGAGAATGTATTCGTATTATATATATAAATAAATATATTATATATATACTGCATATATTATATATGTAAAATACACATAGTATATATATATATATATATATATATATATATATATATATATATATATATATATATATATATATATATATATATATATATATATATATATATATATATATATATATACAGCATTTCTTTCCGGTTGCATCGATTAATCGTTAAATGATTGTAACTAATATAAATTAGGGATTTCCGATGATGACTTTTTGCCGATATCCGATATTCTGATATTGTCCAACTCTTAATTACCGATAACAATATCAACCGATACCAATATCAACCGATACCGATATCAACCAATACCGCTATATATACAGTCGTGGAATTAACACATTATTATGCCTAATTTGGACAACCAGGTATGGTGAAGATAAGGTCCTTTTTTTAAAAAAAAATTAATAAAATAAAATAAGATAAATAAATTAAAAACATTTTCTTGAACAAAAAAGAAAGTAAAACAATATAAAAACAGTTACATAGAAACTAGTAATTAATGAAAATGAGTAAAATTAACTGTTAAAGGTTAGTACTATTAGTGGACCAGCAGCACGCACAATCATGTGTGCTTACGGACTGTATCCCTTGCAGACTGTATTGATATATAATGTAGGAACCAGAATATTAATAACAGAAAGAAACAACCCTTTTGTGTGAATGACTGTAAATGGGGGAGGGAGGTTTTTTGGGTTGGTGTACCAATTGTAAGTGTATCTTGTGTTTTTTATGTTGATTTAATAAAAAAAATAAAATAAAAAAATAAAAAACTATACCGATAATTTAAAAAAACGATACCGATAATTTCCGATATTACATTTTAAAGCATTTAAATCTCTAATATAAATGTATCAAATCTAGACCACATGGAGTGCCCGGAACTTAACACCCTTGTGGGGTGTTCATATTGTTGTTACTCAGCCAGTGTTCGTGGGTCTGATGGACCCGATGCATTTTGTGGCTTTTAATGCCTCACAATCAAACATTTTTATGTTAAAATACTGACTTATCCCAAAAAACATCTGTAATGAAGTGCTTTGAGAGGCTGGTAAAGGAATACATCGTCTCCAGACTTCCCCCCACATTCGACCCATACCAGTTTGCTTATCGCCCTAACCGCTCCACAGAGGACGTCATCTCCTCTGCACTCCACCTGAGCTTAGAACATCTGGAAGGAAAGGACACACACGTGCGGATGTTGTTTCTGGACTTCAACTCGGCATTCAACACCATCGTCCCGCAGCACTTGGTGAGCAAACTGGGCCCCCTTGGATTCAGTACCCCCCTATGCAACTGGCTGCTTGACTTCCTCACAGACAGACCCCAATCTGTGAGAGTAGGCAACAACACCTCCAGTGCCATCTCCCTGAGCACCGGCTCCCCCCAGGGCTGCATCCTGAGTCCGCTGCTGTTCACGTTGATGACTCATGACTGCTGCGCCAGGTCCGATACTAACCACATTGTGAAGTAGACAACAGTAGTGGGCCTCATCCGTGACAACAACGACATGGACTACAGGGAGGAGGTGAAACATCTGGTTGACTGGTGCAGAACCAACAACCTGGTCCTGAACGTCGACAAGACCAAGGAGATCATTGTCGACTTCAGGAAGCACCAGTCCAGCCACACTCCACTCTTCATCAACGGCACAGCGGTGGAGATGGTAAGCAGCACCAAGTTCCTGGGGGTGCAGATAACTGACAATATGACCTGGTCCCTACACACCGGAGCTCTTGTAAAAAGAGCTCAGCAGCGCATGCACTTTTTGCGTCGGATGAAAAGAGCACAGCTCCCTCCCCCCCATTCTCACCACATTCTACAGAGAGAGAGCCTACTGACCAATTGCATCTCTGTCTGGACTGGAGCCTGCAGTGCCTCAGACTGGAAGTCTCTCCAGAGAGTGGTGAGGACGGCGGAAAAGATCATCAGGACTCCTCTTCCTCCTATCCAGGATATTGCAAAAAGCCGCTGCCTGACCAGGGCTCAGAAAATCTGCAGAGACTCCTCCCACCCCCACCAAGGACTGTTTTCACTGCTGGACTCTAGAAAGAGGTTCCGCAGCCTCCGTAGCAGAACCTCTAGGTTCTGTGACAGCTTCTTCCCTCAGGCCGTAAGACTCTTGAACGCATCATAATAATCCCCTCAATTCCCCCCAAAAATGTATGAACTCGCTGGAATATAAAGACAATATAACATACATCCACAAACGTAGATGCATATGCAAAAGTGCAATATATTTATCTGTACAGTATTCTATTTATTTATATCTGCACCTTATTGCTTTTTTATCCTGCACTGCCAACCAGCTAATGCGACGAAATTCCGTTCCTATCTGTACTGTAAAGTTCAAATTTGAACGACAATAAAAAGTACGTCTATGTCTAAGACCCACAAACACTGGCTGAGTAACAACAACACGAACGTCGCATTGAAATTCCTCTGCCAGTTTCAGCATCCCACAGGGATTCTTCTTTTGTGTTTCTGCACGTGCGCTTCCCACACAAGGTTGCAACATTGTTTGTCAACACTGTCTGCGCTCATTTTGTAGCACATTTGACCCTCTGATGTTCTGTGTACCTACACTCTGTCCTCCTCCTGTCTAGGCCTGCTGTGTGTGTGTGTGTGTGTGTGTGTGTGTGTGTGTGTGTGTGTGTGTGTGTGTGTGTGTGTGTGTGTGTGTGTGTGTGTGTGTGTGTGTGTGTGGGCGTGTGGTACACAGAACATACATTTCCACACTTCTATTAGCCCAGGGTCCAGTGGACCCCGGACATCTTATATGTAATATAAATGTGTAGGGGGGGGTGTATGGTGTGTGTTCATTAAATATGTATTCTGATATATGTTCTTCACAGAAAATGAGCCAAAGCCAGTGAGTCTCAGTTTGAAAAATTAATTAATTGTATCATTTTTCTTTTAATAAAAATCGAAAACGGGTCCCACAGACCCGAACACCACACAAGGGTTAAATACTCGATCGCAACTGGACTGTTATGTTTGTCTTTTTAAAAAATGGTCTTTCCCAAAAAACCCAACATGTACATACATACATACATGCAGTGCACATGAGAGCAGTGGTGTGTGGGTTCCATGATATGTCTGGCAGTTTTTTTATTGTTTATTCCATTTTTGCTGATGAACACATATTAAAAGTACACTTAAATGTTTACAAGGAGATGTACAGTCTCTCTCCATACTGTAATAGATAATACTGGTTTATCACTACACTAAACACCTTTATTTGTTTATAGTGTACATTTAAGTTGTATTTACTTATAATCTCTTGGACTTGTTATTTGTCCCATTCTATTGCTGTTGTTGCTATATTGTTCGCAGAAAACACTTGGATCTCCAAGTAGCACCCTAAAGACCGATATTAAAATACAGCAGCGTAGTAGGCCTAAGTATTCATTAAAAACAAGGCAAAGGTTTTATTTAATAAGTAGATTTAATATTTTTGGCCACTGCCATAGTAAGATAAAACATTGGTTTTATCTTACTATGGTAAGATAAAACTTACCACAGTCACAATCCCTGTACTATCGCTTTTGTATTGTTGGTATTGCCCACTACATTTTTATATGTCTTTTTTTTCCTCCTTTTTGTGAGTGTTTTAGTTTTCCTTTCCTCTTGTAATTGAGCTACTGTGTCAAACTATTTCCCTTAGGTAGCAGTCTAGTAGGAGTCGAAGTCCAAGCCGCGGGCGTCAAACTCAAGGCCTGGCCTGGGGACCACATTTGGCTCGCCACATCATTTAATGTGGCCCACGGAAGCCTGGAAGTAAAGTACTTAAGCTTGTCATACTAAATGTATATATTCTTTTCATTCTGCTAGAAAAAAAAAATACATATACCGCATATAACTGCATATCTGTTTACCTTTAATATCATCTAATAATGCCATAAATATCATAAATTCCAACATTGTTCATTGTTAACTTAAAAGTAAATAATTACCTGCTTGACTTGTGATGGTAAAACAAGCTATCCATCAAATTGTACACTGCAACAACAACAGTAGATTTGACGTAATCATATCATTAGGAGAATCTTCATATATTTATATTCATAAATTATTCATTGTTACATGCGGCTCCCTGAGGGCAGCCATAACTGCAATATGGCCCTTGATGAAAACGAGTTTGACACCCCTGCTCTAACCGATCCAGCTTTATTCATCTTGATTTGTCAATCTATACATTTTTGTATCTATTTATAAAATATTGATATATATAACACTTCCATTAATCTAATATCTGCAGTATCGCAGTGGTTCTCAAACTTTTTTCCATCAAATACCACTTCAGAAAACACTTGGCTCTCCATGAACCACCATAATGACCAACTCTGAAATACAGTAGCGTAGTAGGCCTAAGTATTCATGACAAATACAGTGTTTCCCATAAACTGCCAAGATACCTGTGGCGGTGGGGGCTTAGCTATGGGCGTGGCTATGGGTGTGGTCACAATGACATCATCGAGTAATTTGCATAATTTACTACAATGATATGATTTTCTCTAAAAAGGCTCAAAAAATGTATACTTACTAATTAATAATAACAGTTTTGTTTTAAACGTCCATCCATCCATCCATCCCTCCATTTTACAATATAATTACAACACTTTATGTACATATTTATATACAGATTTGAACAATAAGTTATTCACTGAAATATATTTATTAATTGTGGTTCTTACAAAAAATATATCTTATTAAATATAAAAGCTAAAATGTCTCTTAAAGCTCTGCCCCTTTAATTAGTGCATACTAAATAATTTAACTTTAGCCTACTACTACAACCATATTATTTACCAGCAACATAAAGTGAAACAGAGGCAGAGGTGTCCTGCCACAGTCAGTAACAAATAAACAGAAAACAGTAGTGGTCAAATACAAATAAGGCAACAAGAGAAGTATCCTACACTTCTCTTTTGTAAAGTAAATCTGAACAGCCTATATGGGCATCTACATCAACTATATGATTTTCCTGAGAAGCTGGACAGGCCAAACAAACAAAAAAAATAAAAAAAATAAAATAATAATAATAATTTATTTTTGTTTTTTATTTTTTTAAATTTGTGGCGGACGTAATTCTTTCGTGGCGGGCCGCCACAAATAAATGATTGTGTGGGAAACACTGAAATAAGGCAGAGGATTGATTTAACAAGTATATTGAATGTTTTTGGCCACTGGAACATTACACACAGTCTGAACAGTAAAACTGTGTTTGAATTTAGGAAAATAAAACACTGTACTTTAATGAAGTGATCCTTTGGCTTACCCCTATATGAAGCCTGCATACCAACAGTTTTAGAATCACTGGACTATTTAATAGACCATGGGTATCCAAACGTTATCCAACGAGGGCCGCGTTCAGTACCATTTTGTACATTAAAGATGCTAAAAGCAAACCGATGTACGTCAATGTATGCTAAGCCAGCTGAACAAGACATCAATGTTAGCTTTGTGTTATAGGTGACTAAGAAAATTGGTGTAATCTAATGACTAGGGCTGTCAAAAATAACAAGTTAACTCACGCGATTAATCACAAAAAATATTGCATTAATCACATATATACGCCGATTAATCACACAACTTATTTGGCTATTTCACCTTCAATGGATTCTAACAATAAAAATGCATTTGTGACCAAGTATCGGGGTCTCTTTTAATTGATTTGAAATTGCTAAGTTAATTGAAATCATGCAAGTGAGTTTACGCTACTAGAAATATTTGTGATTAATCATGATTAGTCCAATTTCAAAAGTGTGATTAATCTGATTTTCTCAAATGTATCGTTTGACAGCATTACAAAGAACATCTCGATAATAATGAATTCATTTAAGGTTTACTATCTGCTGTGAGGGCCAATAAAAAACGAGCGGCCGGCCAAAATTGGCCCCCGGGCCGCACTTTGGACACCCGCTGTCATGGACATCTAACTGGCACAGGGGTGCACAAACGTTTTGCTCCCAAGGGTCGAATTAAAATGTGCCAGTGTCAGCAATTTTTACCATGCAACAGCACCACGAGCCAGGAATTTAGCCTCATATCGCCATTTATAAATAATACAGTTAGATTGTCAGGTTCAACAGATGACAACTAGTTAGCCTGTAAAAAAATAATTATCAGGTTATTTTGGAAAAAAAACTGGCAGCTCAGTCACTAGAACTTTACTGTCAAATTGACGGGGTTTTTAACTCTCTGAAAACTCTACCAATGTTTTTTCTATGTTAAAATTCTGGTGAATGAGCTGCCTTTTTTTTTTTTTACCGTAAAATATATACTACAAACTTGTTTTACAATGCATTACTGTAAATTACCAAAAGGTACCACGATTGTTTTTATGGTAAAATTTTGCTGACTCAGCCGCCATTTTTTGTGTGTTTTTTTACAGAAAAATCTACGGTAAATATTTTTACAGTGAAATGAAAAAACAGTACAACTGTTGTTTTTTATGTTACAATGCTGGTGACTGAGCTGCCTGTTTTTTAATGTAAAATCTACTGCAAGTTGGTTTTTTTTGTTTATTTTTTTATTTTTTTTTTTTACAGTGAATTAAAAAACACCA